>NC_044984.1:51447924-51535742 GCF_008728515.1 Papio anubis
CACGAAAACTGCCAGGTAGAGCCACATGGCTTTGCAGAGGACAGACATGGACAGGCTGTGGGGGAACCCAGAGTCTGGCCTCTGTTGACACAGGAAGCTTTAAGAACACAGAGGGCTGTGGTAGGCAGGGAAGCCCTCAGGCATTTTGGCTAGGAATCCTCATTTCCTCCCAGATGACTGTCTTTCTACAACATATTTATTCTGGCCCCACCTCTCTGCTCTTCGAACTGCTTTTGCAGTACTCATGCACACCTTTGCACACCCCAAGTCCTGCCCAGTAGGAAGATATTATCACTTGGCAATGCGTCCCTAGTCTCCTGATTTCTCTCTGCCTTGCTGTACCCACTACACGCATGCTGTGTCCATGAAGAGTGGGCAGGAACAGGTTCCCTCCTGCTATAATAGTTTTTCAGGGCAGAAGGATTGCAGGATCCCACAGGTGGAATCCAACCTCAGAGGTGAAGAAAGCAGGGAGGGGCGAATAGGAAGAGTTCCAGTCTGCAGCTCCCAGCGTGATCAATGCAGAAGATGGATGATTTCCGCATTTCCACCTAGGTACCTGGTTCATCTCATTGGGACAGTAGGTGCAGCCCATGGAGGGCAAGCTGAAGCAGGGTGGGGCATTGCCTCACCTGGGAAGCGTAAGGGGTCTGGGGATTTCCCTTGCCTAGCCAAGGGAAGGTGTGACAGACTGTATCTGGAAAAACGGGACACTCCTGCTCAAATACTGTACTTTTCCAACTGTCCTGGCAAATGGAATACCAGGAGATTGTATCCCATGCCTGGCTCAGCATGTCCCATGCCCGGCTCGGCGTGTCCCACGCCCATGGAGCCTTGCTCACTGCTAGTACAGCAGTCTAAGATTGATCTGTGAGGCAGCAGCCCAGCAGGAGGATGGCTGTCCACTGTTGCTGAGGCTTGAGTAGGGAAAAAAAGCGGCCAGGAAGCTCGAACTGCATGGAGCCCACCACAGCCACAAGGCTTGCTGCCTCTATAGACTCCATCTCTGGGGGCAGGGCATAGCTGAACAAAAGGCAGCAAAAACATCTACAGACTTAAACATCCCTGTCTGACAGCCTTCGCAGCCTCCATGATCGTGATGGTCCCCCGGTCCCACTTCTCTCTTTCAAACTGTCTTTTCTCAATCCTTTGACTCCATCACACTTTGTCACCCCCATGACCTGGTGTTGGGTCTGGCAACCCCAACATTTCTGGCACCCAACGTGGGGCAACAAAGACCCCGGTGAAAGAACACCAGAGCATGTGAAAGCGAAGGATTCATCATCAAAGGACACCAAGGACGTCTAAAAGAAGCTTGGCAGTAAAACTGAGCGCTCGGAAGAACCAGGGTAACAATGGGACAAAGTGAAAGCAGACATTCTGCTTATTTAAATTTCTTAAAGGATTTATTATGGAGAGGGGGAGTGAAAGTTAGTACTCAGAATTGGTTTTCACTCTTTAGTGCAGTAAAGCAGTTTTGCCCATGGTTCCCGGAACAAGGGACTATGGAGTTGGATGAATGGGAGAGAATTGGCAGAGCTTTTTAAAAAGTATATAAAGGGTAGAACAATTCCTCCTGCTTCCAAGATGGCCAAATAGGAACAGCACCAGTCTGCAGCTCCCAGCATGAGTGACCCAGAAGATGGGGCCAGTCAGACAGTGGCTGCAGCCCACGGAGCAGAGTGGGGCATCGCCTCACCTGGGAAGCACAAGAGATCAGGGAATTCCCTTTCCTAGCACAGGCAAACCATGACAGATGGTACCTGGAAAATCGGGACACTCCCACCCTAACACTGCGCTTTTCCAACAGCCTTAGCAAACGGCACACCAGGAGATTATATCCCGTGCCTGGCTCAGAGGGTCCCACGCCTACGGAGCCTTGCTCACTGCTAGCACTGCAGTCTGAGATCAAATTGCAAGGTGGCAGCGAGGCTGGGGGAGGGGCATCCCCCATTGCTGAGGCTTGAGTAGGTAAACAAAGCGGCCAAGAAGCTTGAACTGGGTGGAGCCCACCACAGCTCAAGGAGGCCTGCTGCCTCTGTAGACTCCACCTCTGGGGGCAGGGCATAGCTGAACAAAATGCAACAGAAACTGCTGCAGACTTAAACATCCCTGTCTGACAGCTTTGAAGACAGCAGTGGTTCTCCTAGCATGGAGATCTGAGAACGGACAGACTGCCTCCTCAAGTGGGTCCCTGACCCCCAAGTAGCCTAACTGGGAGAAACCTCCCAGTAGGGGCCGACTGACACCTCACACAGCTGGGTGCCCCTCTGCGACAAAGCTTCCAGAGGTGGATCAGGCAGCAACATTTGCCGTTCTGCAATATTTTCTATTCTGCAGCCTCCGCTGGTGATACCCAGGAAAAGAGGGTCTGGAGTGGACCTTCATCAAACTCCAAAGACCTGCAGCTGAGGGACCTGTTAGAAGGAAAACTAACAAACAGAAAGGAACAGCATCAACATCAACAAAAAGGGCATCCACACCAAAACCCCATCTGTAGGTCACCAACATCAAAGACCAAAGGGAGATAAAACCACAAAGATAGGGAGAAACTAGAGTAGAAAAGCTGAAAATTCTAAAAACCAGAGTGCCTCTTCTCCTCCAAAGGATTGCAGCTCCTCACCAGCAATGGAACAAAGCTGGATGGAGAATGACTTTGATGAGTTGGCAGAAGTAGGCTTCGGAAGGTCAGTAGTAACAAACTTCTCTGAGCTGAAAAAGGACATTGGAACTGATGACAAGGAAGCTAACAATCTTCAAAAAAGACTAGACAAATGGCTAACTAGAATAAACAGTGTAGATAAGTCCTTAAATGACCTGATGGATCTGAAAGCCATGGCATGAGAACTACGTGATGCATGCACAAGCTTCAATAGCTGATTTGATCAAGTGGAAGAAAGAATATCAGTGATCCCAAAGCCTCCAAAAAATATGGAACTATGTGAAAAGACAAAACCTACATTGATTGGTGTACCTGAAAGTGACAGGGAGAATGAAACCAAGTTGGAAAACACTCTTCAGGTATTATCCAGGAGAACTTCCCAAATCTAGCAAGGCAGGCCAACATCCAAATTCGGGAAATACACAGAACACCACAAAGATACTCCTCAAGAAGAGGAACCTGAAGACACATAATTGTCTTATTCACCAAAGTTGAAATGAAGGAAAAAAATGTTAAGGGCAGCCACACAGAAAGGTGGGGTTACCCACAAAGGGAAGCCCATCAGACTAAGAGTGGATCTCCCAGCAGAAACTCTACAAGCCAGAAGAGAGTGGGGACCAATATTCAACATTTGTAAAGAAAAGAATTTTCAACCCAGAATTTCATATCCACCCAAAGTAAGCTTCATAAGTGAAGGAGAAATAAAATCCTTTACAGACAAACTAATGCTGAGAGATTTTGTCACAACCAGGCTTGCCTTACAAGAACTCCTGAAGGAAGCACTAAATATGGAAAGACACAACCTGTACCAGCCACTGCAAAAACATGCCAAATTGTAAAGACCATCGATGCTACGAAAAAACTGCATCAACTAATGGGCAAAATAACCAGCTAACATCATAATGACAGCATCAAATTCACACATAACAATATTAACCTTAAATGTAAATGGGCAAAATGTTCCAATTAAAAGACATGGACTGGCAAATTAGATAAAGAGTCAAGACCCATCAGTATGCTGTATTCAGGAGACCCATCTGACATGCAGAGACACACATAGGCTCAAAATAAAGGGATGGAGGAAGATCTAGCAAGCAAATAGAAAGAAAAAAAAAGCAGGGATTGCAATCCTACTCTCTGATAAAACAGATTTTAAACCAACAAAGATCAAAAGAGACAAAGAAGGCTAATTACATAATGGTAAAGGGATCAATTCAACAAGAAGCGCTACCTATCCTAAATATACATGCACCCAAAACAGGAGCATCCAGATTCATAAAGCAAGTCCTTAGAGACCTACAAAGAGAATTAGACTCCCCAATAATAATGGGAGACTTTAACACCCCACTGTCAATATTAGATCAATGAGACAGAAGGTTAACAAGGATATCCAGGACTTGAACTCAGCTCTGCACCAAGGCAACCTAATAGATGTCTACAGAACTCTCTACCCCAAATCAACAGAATATACATTTTCAGCACGACATCACACTTATTCCAAAATTGACCACATAGTTGGAAGTAAGGTACTCCTCAGCAAATGTAAAAGAACAGAAATCACAACAAACTGTCTCTCAGACAACATTGAAATCAAATTAGAACTCAGAACTAAGAAACTCACTCAAAACCACACAACGACATGGAAACTGAACAACCTGCTCCTGAATGACTACTGGGTAAATAATGAAATGAAGGCAGAAATAAAGATGTTCTTTGAAACCAATGAGAACAAAGATACAACGTATAAGAATCTCTGGGACACATTAACAGCAGTGTGTAGAGGGAAATTTATAGCACTAAATGTCCACAAGAAAAAGCAGGAAAGATCTAATATTGACACCCTAACATCACAATTAAAAGAACTAGAGAAGTAAGAACAAACACATTCAAAAGCTAGCAGAAGGCAAGAAATAACTAAGAGTAGAACTGAAGGAGATAGAGAGACAAAAAAAAAAAAACCTTCAAAAAGTCAATGGATCCAGGAGCTTGTTTTTTGAAAAGATGAACAAAATTGATAGACCACTAGCAAGACTAATAAAGAAAAGAGAGAAGAATCAAATCAATGCAATAAAAAACGATAAAGGGGATATCACCACTAATCCCACAGAAATACAAACTACCATCAGAGAATACTATAAACAACTCCATGCAAATAAACTAAAACATCTAGAAGAAATGAATAAATTGCTGGACACATGCACCCTCCCAAGACTAAACCAGGAAGAAATGGAATCTCCAAATAGACCAATAACAGGCTCTGAAATAGAGGCGATAATTAATAGCCTATCAACCAAAAAAGTCCAGGACCAGATGGATTCACAGCCAAATTCTACCAGAGGTACAAAGAGGAGCTGGAACCATTCCTTCTGAAATTATTCCAATCAATAGAAAAAGAGGGAATCCTCCCTAACTCATTTTATGAGGCCAGCATCATCCTGATACCAAACCCTGGCAGAGACACAACAAAAAAAGATAATTTTAGACCAATATCCCTGATGAACATCGATGTGAAAATCCTCAATAAAATATTGGCAAACCAAATCCAACAGCACGTCAAAAAGCTTATCCAGCACGACCAAGTTGGCTTCATCCCTGGGATGCAAGGCTGGTTCAACATAAGCAAATCAATAAATGTAATCCCTCACATAAACAGAACCAACGACAAAAACCACATGATTATCTCAATAGATGGAGAAAAGGCCTTCAATAAAATTCAACAGCCCTTCATGGTAAAAACTCTCAATAAACTAGGTATCAACAGAACGTATCTCAAAATAATAAGAGCTATTTATGACAAATCCATGGCCTATATCATACTGAATGGGCAAAAACTGGAAGCATTCCCTTTAAAACTTGGTACAAGACAGGATGCCATCTCTCACCTCTCCTATTCAACATAGTGTTGGAAGTTCTGGCCAGGGCAACAGGCAAGAGAAAAAAATAAAGGGTATTCAATTAGGAAAAGAGGAAGTCAAATTGTCCCTGTTTGCAGATGACATGATTGTATATTTAGAAAACTCCATTGTCAACCCAAAACCTCCTTAAGCTGATAAGCAACTTCAGCAAAGTCTCAGGATACAAAATCAGTGTGCAAAAATCACAAGCATTACTATACACCAATAACGGACAGAGAGCCAAATCTTGAGTGAACTCCCATTGACAATTGTTACAAAGAGAATAAAATACCTAGAAATCCAACTTACAAGGAATGTGAAGGACTTCTTCAAGGAGAACTACAAACCACTTCTCCATGAAATAAAAGAGAACACAAACAAAAGGAAGAACATTCCGTGGTCATGGATAGGAAAAATCAATATAATGAAAATAGCCATACTGCCCAAGGTAATTTACAGATTGTCAAGCTACCAATGACTTTCTTCACAGAATTGGAAAAAACTGCTTTAACATTCATATGGAACCAAAAAAAGAACCTGCATTGCCGTGACAATCCTAAGCAAAAAGAACAAAGCTGGAGGCATCATGCTACCTGACTTCAAACTATACTACAAGCCTACAGTAACCCAAACAGCATGGTACTGGTACCAAAACAGATATATAGACCAATGGAACAGAACAGAGGCCTCAGAAATAACACCACACATCTACAACCATCTGGTCTTTGACAAACCTGACAAAAACAAGAAATGGGAAAGGATTCCCTATTTAGTAAATGGTGCTGGGAAAACTGGCTAGCCATATGTAGAAAGCTGAAACTGGATTCCTTCCTTACACCTTATACAAAAATTAATTCAAGATGGATTAAAGACTTAAATGTTAGACCTAAAACCATAAAAATCCTACAAGAAAATCTAGGCAATACCATTCAGGACATAGGCATGGGCAAGGACTTCATGACTAAAACACCTAAAGCAATGGCAACAAAAGCCAAAATTGACAAATGGAATCTAATTAAACTAAAGAGCTTCTGCACACAAAAGAAACTACCATCAGAGTGAACAGGCAACCTACAGAATGGGAGAAAATTTTTACAATCTACCCATCTGACAAAGGGCTAATATCCAGAATCTGCAAATCACTTAAACAAATTTACAAGAAAAAAAACCAAAAAACCCCATCAAAAACTGGATGAAGGATATGAACAGACACTTCTCAAAAGAAGACATTTATGCAGCCAACAGACATATGAAAAAATGCTCATCATCACTGGCCATCAGAGAAATGCAAATCAAAACCACAGTGAGATACCATCTCACACCAGTTAGAATGGCAATCATTAAAAAGTCAGGAAACAACAGGTGCTGGAGAGGATGTGGAGAAACAGGAACACTTTTACACTGTTGGTGGGACTGTAAACTAGTTCAACCATTATAGAAGACAATGGGTGATTCCTCAAGGATCTAGAACCAGAAATACCATTTGACCCAGCCATCGCATTACTGGGTATATACCCAGTGGATTATAAATCATGCTGCTGTAAAGATACATGCACACGTATGTTTATTGTGGCACTATTCACAATAGCAAAGACTAGAAACCAACCCAAATGTCCATCAATGATAGACTGGATTAAGAAAATGTGGCACATATACACCATGGAATACTATGCAGCCATAAAAAAGGATGAGTTCATGTCCTTTGTAGAGATATGGATGAAGCTGGAAACCATCATTCTGAGCAAACTGTCACAAGGACAGAAAACCAAACACCACATGTTCTCACTCACAGGTGGGAATTGAACAATGAGAACACTTGGACACAGGATGGGGAACATCACACACCGGGGCCTGTCGTGGGGTGGGGGGAGGGGGAGGGATAGCATTAGGAGATATACCTAATGTAAATGATGAGTTAACCTGTGTAGCACACCAACATGGCACATGTATACATATGTAACAAACCTGCACGTTATGCACATGTACCCTAGAACTTAAAGTATAATAAAAAATAAAAATAAAAATAAAAAATATCAATTTTCTTAATTTCTTCATTGACCCACTGATCATTCAGAAGCATATTTTAAATTTTTTAATGTATTTGTTTAGTTTCCCAAATTCTTGTCATTTCTAGTTTTATTCTATTGTGGTCAGAGAAGATGCTTGATAGTATTTCAACTTTTTGAATATTTTAAGATTTGTATTATGATCTAACATGTGATCTATCACTGAGAATGACCCATGTGCTGAGTAAATGAATGTGTATTCTGCAGCCATTGGATGAAATGTTCTGTAAATATCTACTAGATTCACTTGGTCTACTGTGAAGATTAAGTCTGATGTTTCTTTGTTGATTTTTTTTGTCTGAAAGATCTGTCCAATGCTGAAAATGAAGTACAGAAGTCTCCAACTATTATTGCATTGAGGTTTATCTCTCTATTTAGCTATAATAATACTCTCTTTATATATATATGGGTACTCCTGTGTTGGGTGCATATATTACGTATTTAAAGTGGTTATTATATCCTCTTGCTGAACTGACCCCATTTACCATTATATAGTGACCTTCTTGGAAAGACCTTTTCTTCTTGTTTTTGTTTTGAAAACTATTTTATCTGTGATAAAACTTTTGCTCCTTTTTGGTTTCCATCGGTATGAAGTATCTTTTTCCATCCCTTATTTTCAGTCCATGTGTGTCTTTATAGGTGAAGTGTGTCTCTGTAGGCAACAGGTCAATGGCTCTTGTTTTTTCATCCATTCAGCCAGTCTATGTTTTATGATTGGAGAGTTTAGTTTACATTCAATGTCATTATTGGTAAGTAAGGACCTACTCCTACCATCTTGTTATTTGTCTTCTGGGTTTTTTATGACCTTCTTTACCTTCTTTCTTTCCTTCTTGTCTTCCTCTAGTGAAGATTTTCTCTAGAGATGTGATTTAATTTCTTGCTTTTTACTTGTTGTGTATCCATTGTATGTTTTTTGGTTTGAGGTAACCATGAGGCTTGCAAATGCTATCTTACAACATATTATTTTAACCTGATAACAACTTAACACTATTTGAATAAACAAACAAGCACGAAGAAAATTAATAAAAACTTAACACCTTAACTTCATTCTCTGACTTTTCAACTTTTTATTGTTTCTATTTATATCATATGTACTATGTCTTAAAAGGTTGTTGTAGTTATTATTTTTGATCAGTTCATCATTTAGTCTTTCTAATTAGGATAAGAGTAGTTTACACAGCACAGTTACGATGTTCCAATATTCTGTGTTTTTCTATGTACTTACGATTACCTGTGAGGTCTGTACCTTCAGGTATTATGTATTGCTCATTAATGTCCTTTACTTTCTGACTGAAGTATTCCCTTTAGCATTTCTTGTACAACAGGTCTGGTCTTGATGAAATCCCTCAACTTTTGTTTGTCTGGGAAAGTCTTTCTTTTTCCTTTATGCTTGAAAGATATTTTCACCAGATATACTATTATCGGGTAAAAGTTTTTTCCTTTAGCACTTTAAATATATCAGGCCACTCTCTCCTGGCCTGGAAGGTTTCCACTGGAAAGTCTGTTGCCAGACATATTGGAGCTCCATTGTATGTCATTTATTTCTTTCCTCTTGCTGCTTTTAGGGTCCTTTCTTTACCCTTGACCTTTAGGATTTTGATTATTAAGTGCCTTGAGGTAGTCTTCTTTGGGTTAAATCTGCTTGGTGTTCCATTACCTTCTTGTACTTGGATATTAATATCTTTCTCTAGGTTTGGGAAGTCCTCTGTTATTATCCCTTTGAATAAACTTTCTACCCCTATCCCTTTTTCTACCTCCTCATTAAGGCCAATAACTCTTAGATTTGCCCTTTTAAGTTTATTTTCTAGATCCTGAGGGCATGCGTCATTGTTTTTTTTTTCTTTTATTTTCTCCATATGTTTTCAACTGGCCTGACTTCAAGCTCACTAATTCTTTCTTCTGCTTGATCAATTCTGCTGTTAAAGAACTGTGATGTGAACAGACACTTATCAAAAGAAGACATTTATGCAGCCAACAGACACATGAAAACAGCTCATCATCACTGATCATTAGAGAAATGCAAATCAAAACCACAATGAGATACCATCTCACGCCAGTTAGAAAGGCGATCATTAAAAAGTCAGGAAACAACAGATGCTGGAGAGGATGTGGAGAAATAGGAATGCTTTTACACTGTTTGTGGGAATGTCAGTCAGTTCAACCATTGTAAAAGACAATGTGGCGATTCCTCAAGGATCTGGAATGAAAAATACCATTTGACCCTGCAATCCCATTACTGGGTATATACCCAAAGGATTATAAATCAGTCTACTACAAAGACATGTGCACACGTATGTTTATTGCTGCACTATTTACAATAGCAAAGACTTGGAACCAATCCAAATGTCCATCAATGATAGACTGGATAAAGAAAACATGGCACATATACACCATGGAATACTATGCAGCCATAAAAAACGAATGAGTTCATGTCTTTTGCAGGGACATGGATGACCCTGGAAACCATCATTCTCAGCAAACTAACACAGGAACAGAAAACCAAACACCACATATTCTCACTCATAAGCGAGAGTTGAACAATGAGAACACATGGACACAGGGAGGGAAACATCACACATCATGGCCTGTCAGGGGGTTGGGGGCAAGGGGAGGGGTAGCATTAGGACAATACCTGATGCATGCAGGGCTTAAAACCTAGATGATGGGTTGATGTGTGCAGCAAACCACCATGGCATGTGTATACCTATGTAACAAACCTGCATGTTCTGCACATGTATCGCAGAACTTAAAGCAAAATAAAAAATAAAAATAAAAAAAGAACTCTGCTGCATTCTTGAATATGCCAATTGCATTTTTCAGCTCCAGGATTTCTGCTTGATTCTTTTTAATTATTTCAATCTCTTTGTTAAGTATATCTGATAGAATTCTAAATTTCTTCTCTGTGCTATCTTGAATTTCTTTGAGTTTCCTCAACACAGCTATTTTGAATTCTTTGTCTGAAAGGTCACATATTTGTTTCTCAGGATTGGTCCCTGGTCCCTTATTTAGTTCATTTGGTGAGGTCAAGTTTTCCTTCATGGTGTTGATGTTAGTAGATGTTCTTCAGTGTCTGGGAATTGAAGACTTATGTATTTATTGTAGTCTTCACTGTCTGGGCTTATTTGTAACTGTCGTTCTTGGGAAGGCTTACCAAATATTTGAAAATACTTAGGTGTTGTGATTCAAGTTGTATCTGCTTTAGGGGACACCCCACACCTAGTAATGCTATGGTTCTTGCAGACTGGTAGAGGTACCACCTTGATAGTCTTGGACAAGATCTGAGAGAATTCTCTGGAATACCAGACAGAGTCTCATTCTCTTTCTGGACTTTCTCCCAAACATACAGAATCTCCCTCTCTGTGTGTTCTGAGCCATGTAAAGCTGGGGATGCAGTGACACAAGCACCCCTGTGTCACCACCACTATGACTGCATTGCATCAGACTGGGTCTCCCCAAAGGCCTGCTGTATGCAGTCCCTGGCTACTACCTATGTTTGTTCAAGGCCCTAGGGCTCTATGGTCAGCAAGTAGCAAAGTCAGTTAGGCCTGTGTCCTTCCTTTCAGGATAGTGAGGTACCCCATACCCTGTATGGGCCCAGAAGTGTTGTGCAGGAGTCAGGGACTAGAGTCAAAAACCTTAGAAGTGTACCTGGTATTCTACTAAACTGCAGATGAGCAGGGACTCAAACCACAAGACACAGTCCTTCTCACTCTTCCCTTCCTTTTCCAAAGGCAGAGGAACCTCAACCTGCAGCCACCGCCTCCCTAGGCCACAAGAAGTACTGCTGGACAACCATCGATGTTCCCTTAAGGCCCAACATCTCTTAAGTCAGCTTGTGGTGAATGCTGCCTGGCCTGGAACTCACCCTTCAGCTCAGCAGGCTCCCCACTGGCCCAGGGTATGTCCTGAAAATGTCATCCAAGAGTCAAGTCCCAGAATCAGGAAACACAATAGCCCACTTGGTGCTCTACCCCACTGTGGCCTTGCTGGCACCTAAGGTGTAAGACAAAGTCCCCTTTACTTTTCCCTCTGCTCTTCTCAAGCAGGAGTCTCTCTCCATAGCCAGCATAGCTGGGAATGTCCCGAGTCTCACCTGAAGCCATCAAGTCTCAGAGGCTCACCCAAGGCCCTTGATGTAGTACCTAGGAATTACTGGTTATTCAGAGCCCAAGGTCGCTTCAGATAGCAGGTGATGAATGCTGCCAGCATTGGGTCCTTTCCTTGAAGGCAATGGGTTCCCTTCATATGGGAGCTAGGGCTTCAAATAGGGGCCTCATGACTCTGATCATTGCCCTATCTTGCTGTAGCTGAGCTGGTATCCAAGATGCAAGACAAAACCCTTCCCACTCTTCCCTCTCCTCTGCTCAAGTGGAAAAAAGGGGTCTTCTTTGGAGCCTCAAGTTGTGCAGACTGGAGTTAGGGGAGGGGTGATGCTGACATTCCCTTGGCTGCCCCAGCAGGTGTCTCAGTATGTCATGTGTCCCCCTAATCTACTGTCTCTGGGCCTAGTTCTGCACTAGGCCTCACCTAGGAGTTGCAGTCCTTATGACCCAGACTGCCTTTCAAGTTTACTTGGAGACACAGAGCATCATAGCCCTTGGTGGTGAGGTTCATGGGCACTCAAGTTAGGACTGCTGGGATCAGCGATTCCCCAGTGGCTAGGGGTGGTTTAAATGCTCCCTCCCCAGGCAGGCATCAGCTGAGTTTGGTCTGGTTTTCCTCTCTGCTCTAACAGGACAACTCTGAGGTCAGTGCCTCACAATTACGGTGTTCTCCCTCCTCCAGCACTTACAGACACTCTCAGCACCATGCCTCTGCAGCCAGGGGTTGGGGAAGGACAGTGTCCATGACTCATGACTATTTTTTCCTATCTCTTCAGTGCCTCTTTTAGCAATATGAAATTAAAACCAGGTAAAATGAGTGCTCACCTGGTTGTTGGTTCTTATGAAAGTGTTCTTCTCTGTGTAGATGTTAACTTGTTGTCCTGGTGTGGGGTTGGGGCTGGAGAAGGATTTGTGAAGCCTTCTATTCCACCATCTTTCTCCATCCTCTCCTCTTTGCATGTCTTTTGTTTGTTTGGGGTTTTTTTTCTGTTTGTTTTTGAGACGGAGTCTCATTCTGCCACTCAGGCTAGAGGGCAGTGGTGCCATCTTGGCTTACTGCAACCTCTGCCTCCTGGGCTCAAGTGATCCTCCCACCTCAACCTTTTGAGTAGCTGAACCACAGGCATGCATCAACATGCCCAGCTAATTTTTACATTTCTGATAGAGTCCATGTTTCGCCATGTTGCCCAGGCTGGTCTTGAATGCCTGAGCTCAGACGATCCACCCGCTTTGGCCTACCAAAGTGCTAGGATTACAGGTATGAGCACACCCAGCCTCATTACGTGTTTTAAATTCAGAGGTCCTGCAACATCTGACCTCACTATCTGTTTTTACACTGAACATGATTTGTTCAATGACACAGGGCTCTCTAAAGACTCCATATCCTGGACTTTTAACCTGAAATCAGTAAAATGAGAAATCAGAGACGGTACCCTGTAACTACAATTTGTACTGAGCCCAGGAATCTGTTCCCCTTTCTCCTAATGCTTTCTGTGTTGAGTCCACACTTGCAACATCTTCAGAAAACCGAAGACACTGAGGATGAGGACCAGGTCATTCAAGAGAATTCCTCTCCAGCACATAGCAGGGGCTCAACAAAGGGAGGGAAAACAAGAAAGATAGTCCAGATGTGACTCTCATTCCCTGTCACTGGAGGAGGGGGTGTGTTGGGATATGGTGGGGGACCTGAGGGATGGCACAGGGAAAGTGAAATGACTTTAAAGTAAGGGCTGGTCACTGAGGGTCACAGAGAGGGCACAGGTGAGGGGAGGAGGCTTCAGTTGCCCCAGGGAGGGACCTGGGGCCTGCCAGTGCCTTATTGACATCTCCTTGCTGGCTTGTCCTTAGGTCTATTTCTGTGACCCAAAGATACTCCAGAAACCCTGGAAAGAAAACAATTTTCCCTCACCTTGGTGGTAGGAAGGGCTGACAGAGGGCAGGGATAGTCCAACTTCCCTCTTCAAATCCATCCTCAGGCCATGCCTCTCATCCTCTGACCTCCTTAAAGGCACTTGCCTCTTCCTGTCACTGCTCTCCAAGGCCACTCAAAGCTAGAGAAAGGGTATCTTCAGGAGATGAAAGGGTATAAACTCAGATACCCACTTATATAAGTCACTCCATTCCTCCCTCTCAGCAGTTCGGGAGGTCTCAGCCCTATTACCCTTCTTTCCCCTTTCTTAGCCTCTGAGATCAGACTTCCCCTTTGGGATCTCCTACTTTTTCTTGCAGAGAATTCCAATATCAGGAGAGGACCTATTCCTGTTTACTCTTTTTGCCTCTGACTTGTAGTCCTAGAGAGGCTGACAGTGACCTGGCTTTCTGGAGTGACTCTGGGTACTGAGCAAAGGAGGGAACCCAGACTCAGAGAGGGATTGCAATCTCATGTGTCTGGAATCCAAGTGTAGCTTCACAAGAACATTCAAATCACTGCACATGGGTGATCCTATCAACTTTTTCTAGAACAAAAGAATCTAAGGAAGTTCACGCTTTCAGGACAAATAGAACATTGGTTTATTTCTCTCATACAGATCCCTACCTAGGACATCACCTTCTAGTCACTGCTGCTGGGATGACTCCTGAGGCCTGTAGGGCAGCATAATGGTCACCTCCCCATCTCCACACCTTGTGCATAGGGATCTTCAGAGGAGAGGTTCCCTTGCATCCTCCAGGCCATTTCCACCCCGTGGGATGGTGTAGACTGGTCCAGCATTAATGCACAGCCCAAGGAGGTGGCAGGAGGTAATGGAGTGGTCTGAGGCTCCCTCTACTGCTCAAAACCTCCCCAGTTGTTAGCCCAAGGATGGTCCAAGAGGCTTGGAGCCTTAAGTGAACACCCAAGGTGACAATGAACCCAGGAGGGCTATTTAGTCCCTTGTTACTCAGCTGGATAACTTGGCACCTTCCTACCAACATCTTCAGAGAATGGAATTATCTCCCAGGAGAATCTGAGCCAGGAGGTCATGAAGGAGGCGGGAACCATGACCTGCTGACATTAAGAGCTTCCTCCCTGTAACCTATTTCTCTCTCCCTGATACATCACCCCTCATGGCATACCCCAAATCTATGAAAACATGCACCTGAGTCTTGGCTTCACAGGGCCTTGGCCAGCCTTGGAGAACCTAGCGGAGCATGGCATCCACCAGGAAGGTGGGCATGTAGGTCACGGGGAGGTAGAAAACTTGGCATCCCAGCCAGCTGCATAGCAAGTGCAGGGGTGGCAGATGGTCAGCTCCATGCAGTCAGTCACCAATGATAGATTTGTACTGCATTTTGACCAAAGGCTCCTATGTGCTTTTTTGAGGTCTGTTCAAAATGAGAAAAGATCCTTAATGTACTAGCACATCCTTCCCCTCCCACTTAGAGCTCTGAATTGGGAGGAGAGTGTCTAAGAATCCCTAGGCCCCGCAATGACATGCCTCAAATCTAATCCATCCATATTCCCCAGGGAGTGCCCCAACCCTCACTCCAGCAAAACCTGTTCCACACTAAGCCCCCTCGGCCTCTCTTCCTAAGATATCTGGGCTGCATAAATTGAAGGTCTCTATTAACAGCCTAAGAACATGAAAATAAGCTATCTCTAAACCCAGCTGCCCATGAGTCCACAGGTGTCTAACCTCTCTGGCTTTAGTTTCCTCTTCAAAATAATGAGAGGTTCAGATGAGCCAGTGGTTTCAATTATAGGAGCTTGGATTCTTCTTTTAGGTGACCAGTTGACCACATGGCTAAATGGACTAAATGTCCTCACTTTGTTGGGGAGGTAGAGTCTGGAGGACAGACTCTCACACTGTTGGAGGCACTAGTGATGGACCTAGACTTCTAGACAAGGATTTCTTTATCTCCCCACTGTCCACAGCTTACTCACAGGATGTCAGAAACTTCTCCCTATAAGATCTCCTTGACCTCGGGGCTGGCCTAGTCCGACAGCTCCTTGAGGTTCTGTAAATGCCTCTCAGAGCTGGCCATACTGGTCTTGAAGTGACCAGGTTCAATCACAGCCACCTTCACTCCAAAGTGGGAGAGTTCCCTCCTGCATGGCAGACATGCAGAAGGGCAAGGACTTCAGAAATCTTAGGAGGCAAAATACAAAAAACAAAGAAACCCAATACAAATCCAGCATGCAACAGCAGTGGAAGAGGCTAGAAAGCTTGGAGAGTTGGGAAGGGCAGCCGATAGCAGATGAAAGTTATGATGGTGGCCTTGCCTCTCTCTGGGGTTTCCACATTTCACATACCAAAGCTTACTAGCCCTAAATCCTATCAATTCAAGAGCAAGGCAGCACCTCAGTGCTATCACTTCCTATGCCCCTCACATCCAGTGGATTACCAGAATTCCCATATTCCACCTCCTCTGCAGTCCTCAGTCCCCTCCCTTCTTTTCCTGCCCCAGGAATCTCCCTGGCCTCTGAGCTGGGTGATGGCAGCTGTCCTCTGTGAAGCATCCCTCTGCCTTTAGTCTGACTCCCCACACTCACAGCCACTGGGCTCCCTGCAGTCAGTGGGTGTCTAGAAGTCAACTAGACCAAGGAGCTCTCCTGAGCAAATCCTTTTTTGGGGGGGTTCCACTGCCAACAGCATGAAGCACAGCTCCTGCCCAGGGCCTCCACCAGCCCACATGCACCCACCTGCCCAGCCTTCCCCAAGGCCTGGCCCTGTGCTTCACCCCATGAGGACCCCACAGCACAGGCAGATGGCTGAGGCTCTCCCTGGGCCTAGGCTGAAGACAAAAGTCATTCCCCCATTTCTGTTCAAGGCTGCCAGGTGGGGAATCCTCAATCTCCAGCTCAGACCCCATCTCCAGGAACTTCCCCAACTCAGGTGGCTGCCATGGCCAGCAGGGCTGACTGGGTCACAACCCCTATGAGAATTGGTAACCAACCTTCTAGCTCTCTTGCTCCTCTCTCAGGTGTCAGAGCTTTTCAGTCAGGGCCAAAATCTTGTTGTTGTCCTGGGCTGAGTATACTGGGCACTCAACCAAGGGCCTAAAGAGTCTGTTGTATGGACTAAGATGCTCACCCCATGTCTCCTAGGCTCCCTGCAACTGCATCTCACAGTGGCTTCATCCTGGGCTCTGGAGCCAAATATGCCAGTTCGTCTGTTTCAAACATTTTCTGCCTATGAGGCCCACTCAATAGGGTCAAAGGTGAGTTCAGGAACCATGTGGTCTGGGGCCCCTCCCTCCCCAGAACATGCAGAAGCTGTTCCCAAGAAGTGACTGGCTAAATCCATAAGGGCAACAGGACACACAGAATGAGAGAGGGGCATCTCGATAAGGGGCCTCTAAGGCTATGATTACATAAAACTACCGCAAAGGGCTCCCACAGAAGAACAGGTGCAGGAGGACAAGGGAGGGCCCTGTCCCAGGCCAGTACCAGAGGGAGTCGGAGAAGGCCTCCACACTGTACTTGGAGATGCAGTAGCCTCCACCAAAAAGTGAAACCTGCCCCGCGATACTGGAGAGATTGATCACACAGCCCCTGACCTTCCTCATTAGGGCAGCAGGCTCAGAGTCACATCAATCACCCCCAACAGTATGGTCAAAAAGTCCTGTTCCATCAACCACTCATTGCAGCTGGAGACCAGGCAGATGCCAACGTTATTCACCAGGCCCCAGAGTCCTGGGATGGTAGGAAGATGAGAGCATCACTGTTGTGTTTATGCAGTTGGACACAGTTAGGGTGCAAGTTCATTTTCCAGTTCAATGTATTTATTGAGTCAACAAATGTGCTACATGGAATAAGGGAAAGGAGTGGAAGAGAGGAAATAAGAATGGGGTGGCTTCAGAGTTTCAAGGTTTGCACCCATTTCAACGTATTGGGGGTGAGGGGTGGTCCTTCCCATCTCTGCTCCTAGTGCCTGGCACCCAGCATGCAGTACAGCCAACGCTGTGAAGTGCATGGACAGAACTTGACAAAACAGAATGAGGGCCAAACAAATATCTCTCCAGGGGAGAGAGATAGAGGCAGGAAATAGGAAGACAGGAATGGGGTAAGACAGAGAAACCAAGGGGAAAGGACAGAAGAGACAAGAAAAAGGAAAGGAAAGAATAAGAAAAACGCATGAGTAATTACTTTCTGTATCCTGGTTAGGAGAGAGACACTTAAACACTAAGACTAGGGGAAGTTAGAGAACAGGCCTGCACTGGCCATCAGAGGACAAGCTGTGCTACAACCTGCAATAATGCCAAGGCAATATCTGTCCTGCAAGAAAAGGTCACCCTGTGTACCTGGGAATCCCAAAGCTCACTGTGGACTGAATGGCCAGAGCATACAGGGGAGGAGGGAAGCGGGTCTTATGCCACACAGGTGTCCAGACTGTACTCTCTGCCCCAGGAAGTACCACTCTTTCTTCCCATGATCCCACAAGGCCACCTCTGCCCTATCCCCATAGGGCCCAGCAAGTTTTGGGGAAGATTCTACAGAAGACACAGGGGAGCAAACTAATAGCATGAAAGATCTGGAGTAGTTGGAGCTACAGAGCTACAGACTCCAGGCTGGCAGGGGCAGGGGTGTGTGTGGGTGAGGACTGGGGGATACGGGAGACAGAGATTGATCCTAGGAATATTAGAAAAACAATAAGGCCTGCAATGGTAGCCCTTCCCCCACTCAGAAACCTTTCCTGGACTTGAAGGAATGAGGATTCTTTGATTCAATAGTTTTACTTTTCTTGAATAGCACTACTAAGCCTGTCAACAAACCTTGGTAGAGAATCATTACTCAGATGTTACTTATGCCAGGAAAAGTGGGTAACAAACTTCGGCATTCAACGATATAGAATCCCTTTAACAAATTATGGTCTCTCCACATGCTGGAATATGGAGACCTTGATTGTTATGTTGTGGAAGAAATTTGATGATGAAAATGCTGACCCCAGAATGTGTAAAGTAGAGGGAGATTAACCCTGGAGGCTGGGATTAGGGTGAATGTCGTTTCACTCCCATCCTCTTCTATCATTTCTCCAATGAGAAATCCTCTCTTACTGTCCTATCTATCCAATCTTATCCTCTTCTATAATTTCTCCATGTTTTCCATTTACAATCAGAACAAAGCAATCAATGATCTCCCTTTCCCCAAAAGGAACAGGATTCATCACTCGGTGTTTGATGTGAAGTCCCTTCAGCTCTACAAGCCCCAGTGTCCTGGTGAGTCAAGTGGGGATCATCTTAAAGCCCTCAACAGGGACAAGTGTGAAGGAACCAGTAAGAGAATGCTGAGATCAGAAGCCTGGATCCTGCCCGGTCCCATCCCCGATGGTCTCATGCCAACTGTCAGGACCCCACATTCTCCAGAGACTGGGCTCTAACCACAGGCTGGACTCCTCTAACCCTGGGCCCAGCCACAGCCACTCCAGGACTTCTGCTCTGGAAAATGGAAAGCTCAAGCCCCTGAAAATAAAAGTCTTGGGAATGTTCCCAGTTAGCAGACACTAGGTCTCCCCTAGTGACACACAGAGAGAAGAAACAAACAGGCATGAGGAGGGATTGAGGTGGTACCTCTGTCCCCCACAAGCTCCTTCGCCCACTGGGCAGCTGCAGCAATGCTCTCTGTCTTGGTGATGTCCATGGTCACCATCTCCAGCCTGTCTGAAGTCTGGCCCTTAGCTGCTTGGCCCCCTTCTCTGTCCTACACGCAGCTCCCACAAGCCTTGTGCATCCAGCTGTCTGGCCAGCAGGTTCCTGAAGCGTGAGTTACAGCTCATGATGAACACATACTTGTCTCTCAGGTGACTCACCACCTGCCTCTCCCTGTACCAGTGCAGAAGTGACTTTGCAGAGGGCAGACCCAGACGGGCTGGGGTGAAATGAGAGTCTGGCCTCTGTTCAGACAGGAGGATTTAAGAACACAGAGGGCTGCGGTAGGCAGGGAGGCCCTCAGGCATTTTAGCAGAAAGTCCTCATTTTCCTCCCTGATCACTGTCTTTCTGCACCATCTTTTACCCTGGCTTCATCTCTCTGCTCTTTCAACTGCCTTTGCAGGCACTCATGCATGCAATTGCAAATCCCAAGTCCTGCCCAGTGAGTAGTTATCACTACTCAGCAATGTTTCCCTAGTCCATCAATGCCTCTCTGCCTTGCTGTGCCTACTCAGGTGTACACACAAGTATCCACACAGATGCCCACACACACACACACCACGACACACACCACTCTGATCTACAAACAAGGGTCAGAACTTGTCTCTACATATCTTGTGAAATGGTTTGGATATCTGTGCCACCAAAATTGCATATTGAAATGTGGTCCCCAATATTAGAGGCAGGGGCTGGTGGAAGGTGTTGGGTCATGGTAGTGGATCCCTCACAGCTTGATGCTGTCCTGGAGACACTGGAATGAGTTGTCATGAGATCTGGTTGTTTAAAAGTGTGGCATCTCCCCAGCTTTCTCTCTCTTGGTCCCACTCACTATATGACAAATCAGTTCCCGCTTGACCTTCTGCCGTGGTTGTAAGCTTCCTGATGCCTCACCAGGAGCCAAGCAGATGCATGCTTGTACAGCCTGCAGAACCATGAGTCAATTAAACCTGTTTTCTTTATAAATTACCCAGTCTCAGGTATTTATTATAGCAACACAAGAATGGCCTAACACACACTGTATACCAGCACTCCTGAACCATGGTCACCCAGAACAGACTTTACTGGGAAGTTACTGGTTTGCAGGCACATTCGGTGGAAATCCTGCTCTGAGCCTGAGTTTCCTCATCCCACTCAGCATGTAGAATCAATCACTCCCCAGAAAAGTGGGGCACGATCAGGCTCTCTAGGATGAGAAGGAGAAGGCAAAAGAGTGGACAGGAGCAGGTCCCCTCCTGTTACAGTAGTTTTCTGGGGCAGAAAGAAGTGGAAGATCCACAGGGGAGTCCAACCTTACAGGTAAAGAAAGGGGAAAGAAGGGAATGGAGCCTTGGAACCCACAGGAAGGAAGCATCCAGGGCTGCTGGGAGGGGGAATGAAATTACTTACGCAGGTGTCACAGGGCTCACCCGCTCACCTCCTAATATGCCCTGGGTGCTGGCTCCACTGTCCTCCGCCCTCCCCTGTCAGAGCCCACATCCAGGATCTGGACCCCTCAGACACTGAGAGGCTAAAAACATTGCTCATTTGGACAAGGACAGTGAGGATGGTGTGTTCAAAACCTTGCCCAAGCAGGGAAGGATATGAACCCTAGTAACTGGAAAGGTATTACTTTAGTTTGTATCAAGGTGTTGATGGACAGGAGGGATCTTCTCCTGAGGAGACTACAGAAAGGGGTACAGACTGTACCTCACTGCTGTCCAAGGAAGGTCCCTCCAGGTGAGGTCGAGGAAACTATTTCATAACTGGTGGGCAGGATGTAGAGGGGCAAGGAGCTGAGGAAGTAGGGGTGGGACAGAATAATCCAGGGTTTCTTTGCACTGGGCGTCTCTCCCACTGTCCATGTTTGCCCAATTTCTGTCCCCTAATTGAAAGAAGAAGTGGAGATGGACTGCGAGGGGGAAGGAGAGGTTTCCTGCAGAAACCAGAGGCTAGCAAAGAGCCGCGCGCCCCCTGGTGGTTCTTCTCTAGCCCTGCAGTCACGACGCGTGCATCGGCCTGGGATTGGCCAAAGCTCTTCAGCTCATACCAATGGTCACGCTCTCCAGCATCAGGGCGCCCCCATATCTCCCTGCACGAATCCTCCAAGAAGGAGGGAAACAGCAAGACTGCTGGCTGGTAAGAGACTGGATTCGTGTTAATTAAGCAATATGGATGGTGCCTTGAGTGTGCTGCATACTAGAGGTTTGACAGACTCGCAGGGGCTCCGAGACTGAGTCCTGTCATTTTTTTATTTCCAGCCCCTGGCAGCGCTAGCTTCTAGCAGAGATAATGAATGTTGAGGTAGCTGACACTGCAACATCTGGCTTCGCTTTCCATTTTCATCACTATTTCTTACATCTTGCGACACTATGAGATTTCCTAAAGCCTCCATTTTTCTCATCTTTATAACGAGGGAGGAGAATCCCGATGACTTTGTCAAGTCCTCCCAACTCCAATTTCAGGGAGTTGAAGAATCCATATGCCTTTATTAAGATGTTGAAAACTTAGAAAGATTGGGTCTTGGGAAGCACTGGAGAATTTCTGACCAGCATACATTAGATGCTCAACAAAAGTTAACAGAAACGGAAGAAATCTGGAATCAACAAGAGACTTACCATATCTACAGAGAGGCTGGGGGAGGGGTGCAGATCAGGAGGTGGGAGAGTGAGGGAGAAACAGAAGCTGGGAGAGATAGGAGACCGAAGGAGCGGGGAAGGGTGGAGGCATGCGGGGAGGTTGCCGATGCTGTAGGCAGCAGAGGGATATTAATAATATCTGGGTCCCTTCCAGTCTCTTATCAGTCTTCCTCTTCCTTAGACTAATGTCACACCCTCTCCCTTCTCACACTTGGGAAATCACAGAGGAAACAGTTGTCCTTCATCTCGTGAAAGATAGGGGGTGGGAAGCAAAGACATTCACTTTCCCCTTCTCAAATCCCTCTGAGATCATCCTACAAATCCCTCAGCCTTCATGGAGACATCTCTTTCCTCACGCAAGAAATTTCCTAGAATTCCTAGGGCTGAGTCAGCTCCACAGAAGTGGATACCCAACATTGCTTTTTTTTATCCTGACCCCAGTCTAGGAGAAGCTCTCCACGGGTCTTTTTTTTTTTTTTTTTTTAAGCTTTTGGACATCGTGGGCCCCGTCGAGAATCTAAGGAAGATTATAAGCCCCCACAAAAATGCACATAACACAACAATCAAAAACTTGCGTATACTTTTCATAGAGTTCACACCTAAAACCATTAGCTGCATGGAATCCAGCTCAAGAATCCTTGTAATATGGGCTTATTGAACTACTAGCTGTGTGACTGGGGCAAGTTATTTAAAGTTTCTGTGCTTTGGTTTCCTTGTCGATGGTAGTACTCATTCCGCGAAGTTGTTATGAGGATTAAATGAGGTGATATGGATAAAGCCCCTTACAACTGCATCTGGCCAATGGTGCGTATTCAATAAACATTAGCTGTTATTATTACTACATCTCTCTGTGGTAATTCATAGTGACATCTGGGAATGTTCCCACCCTTCTATGTAAAAAACACAACCCAAGACAGACAAATAAAAGACCTGGCTCATGTTGATCTAATTCAGAGAGGAAAAAATGGCTGGTGGTAATAGGACTAGAGAGGTCTCTCAATGTCAATTCCACAAGAGAAGATTCCTTTTTCCTTATCCCCAACAAGTGGAAAAAGGGCATGCTTGTATATATTATCTCCTGTATCCCATATTATAACCTGTAAGGGAAGCATCATTATCCTCACCTTATATATTAAGAAACTGACATTAAACTCCTATCTCTCACCAGACACAAAATTCAACTCAAGATGGATTAAAGACTTACATATAAGATCCAAAACTATTATTAAAATATTAGAAGAAAATCTAGTATTGGGGTAAAAATCTAGTATCTAATATAAGGAAAAGTCTCCTGGACATTGGACTAGGCAAAGAATTTATGACTAAGATCTCAGAAGCACAGGCAACAAAAACAAAAACAAACAAATGGGACTTAAACTAAAAAGCTCTGCACAACAAAAGAAATAAGCAACAGAATGAACAACCCGCAGAATTGGAGAAAATATTTGTAAACTACTCATCTGACAGGAGACATATCCAGAATATACAAAGAACTCGAGCAAGAAAAAAAAAAAACCCACAAATAATCCCACTAAAATGTGGGCAAATGACACGAATGGACATTTTTCAAAAGAAGATATACAAATGGCCAACAGATACATGAAAAAATGCTCAACATCACTAATCATCAGAGAAATGCAAATAAAAACCACAATGCCATATCATCTTACCTCAGTCAGAATGGCTACTATTAAAAAGATTTTAAAAAAAAACAGATGTTGGCAAGGATGTGGAGCAAAGAGAACTCTTAGACATTGCTGGTGGGAATGTGAACTAGTACAACTTCTATGGAAAACAGTATGCAGATTTTTCAAAAAACTAAAAGTAGAACTGCCATTCAACCCAGCAATCCCACTACTGGGTATTTACTCAAAGGGAAAGAAATCAGTACATTAAAAAGACACCTGCACTAGTATGTTTATCACAGCACTATTCACAATAGCAAAGACATGGAATCAACCTAAGCGTCCATCAATGAATAAAAGGATAAAGAAAATGTGGTATATATACACAATGGAATACTATTTGGCCATTAAAAAGAATGAAATTGTGTCTTTTGCAGCAATGTGGATAGAACTGGAGATCATTATTTTAAGTAAAACAAACGAGGCATAGAAAATCAAATATTGCATGTTCTCACTTATATGTGAGTGCTAAAAGATGTGTACACATGGATGTGGAGAGTGAAATGGTAAACAGTGGAAACTTGGAAGGAAGAGGGAATAGGAGGTGGGTGGATGATGAGAAACTAGTCGATGGGTACCATGCATGTTATTCTTGTGATGGATAACCCATACATGTAACAAAACTGCACATGCACCACATCAATCTGTACAAATAAATATTTTTTAAAAAACAAAAACAAAAACAAAAGAAAATAAACTGAGATTCGGAAAGGTTAAGTGACCTGCCCAAGATCACACAGCTACCAAGTGGTGGAAAAAAGTGTCAAAAACAGGTCTGATTCAAAAACTGGTGTTATCTCCACAGTGTCTTGTAAAGACCCGGTGAACAGGGAAAAACTGAGCAGAGAGAGCCAAGGACAGGGGAGTGGGGCACAGGCTTTGAGGAGACTAGAAAGCTCCTAATCAATCTGGTACTGCTGGGCAAACCAGATGCCTCTCTAGCTTGGGGAAGCTGTGGCAGGAGGGCAGAGCAACCTCCACGACTAGACTTGGCTTCCTGACTCAGTAGCCTTCTGGCAGTTCACACTGTGGACACGAGTGCAATCACTGCCAAATGCCTCAGCCTTAACCTGTCCACAAGGCACCTGCCTCCACCGGTAAGTCAGACACGTGGGTTGATCCCTGGGACAGCCTGCCTCATCCCTTCTGCCAGGGTCCAGGCACAGCCCTTTTCCCGACCCGACTCTGGGAAGTCGTCTGTCTTTATCTCTGCCTCTCAATACCTCCTCCCTGGTACCTTCCTTCCTTTCTGATTGTTGATCACAAAGTCTTGTCTACACTTTTTTGGGGAAAAAAAGTGGGGCGGGGAGGAGAAAGAGTAAATTTCCAGGAATTGTTTCACTGCTGCTGTTCCTGCTGCATAGGGCAAAGCTGCTGGCCTGCTCCTTTTGCCCAGGTTGGCGAGAAGCCTGGCCTCCTGCTCCTCCCTCTTTCTCTTCCTCTTAGTCTCTCTCTTTCCAGCTGCACCCCCACCCCCTAAAAAAGCCCCACATGAAAACTGCAGAGCTATCACTTATTTATTCCTGAGGGAGGAGCTTTCCCTTCTGCCAGAAGGAACCACCATCACTTCCTCTTTCTACAAATACACATTGGGCGACAGGAGTAGGTGGGAGCAGGGAGCAGGTAGAGGTGAGGCTGCACGGGGGATGTCTCCATGTGGGAAGGACAATTCAGAGACCCAGGAGATAGGAGCCATTAAAGGGCAGTCTTGTGAGGAACATAAATGGTCACAGATGTGGCCATCTGGAGAGGACCAAGTCCAGACCAGGGTCTTCCTTGGAGGGTGCTTGGTCTAGGATAGGCTTCATTTGCATGGGTCAAAAGCATGTAGTGGGAAGGGGAAGTTCTCAGAAGGCTCCTTACTGAAAAAAAATATCAATGGGATAGAAACTAAGATCCTAGAGAGAAAATGAGAGCAAAACTTACTGAAAAATTGAAGTAAACAACATTTTACACTGTCGTGGTTCATCATGATGGTTTGTTTTTGTTTTGTTTTGTTTTATTGAGACAGAGTCTCACTCCATGGCCCAGGATGGAGTGCAGTGGCGTGATCTCAGCTCACTGCAACCTCTGCCTCCTGGGTTCAAGAGATTCTCCCATCTCAGCCTACTCTGTAGCTAGGATTACAGGCATGCACCACCATGCCTGGCTAATTTTTGCATTTTTAGTAGAGACAAAGTTTCACTATGTTGGCCAGGTTGGTCTCGAATTCCTGACCTCAGGTGATCCGCCCACTTCAGCCTCCCAAAGTGCTAGGATTACAAGCATGAGCCACCTAGCCTAGCCCATGATTTTTTGTTGTTGTTGTTGTTTGTTTTGTTTTTTTTAAGAGATGGGATCTAGCTCTCTTGCCCAGGCTTCAGTGCAGCAGTGTGATTATGGCTCACTGCAGCCTTGAATTCCTAGTCTCAAGTGATCCTCCCACCTCAGCCTCCCAAGTACAGACTGGCTAATTATTTTATTTTTTTGTAGAGATGGGGGTCTCGTCTTGTTGCCCAGGCTGGTCTCAAACTCCTGGGCTCAAGCAGTCTTCCCATCTCGGCCTCCCAAAATGCTGGGATTACTGGTGTGAGCCACTGCACCGGCCATGATAGATTTTGTGATCTCAGAGCGATCTGATATGTAAGTGGAAGGTTTAAGAAAACTGCAAAATTAAAAATATCCCCTTTAATGGAGATAAATGGCACTGATGGTTGCACAGCAGTGTAAATGCACTTAGTGCCACTGAACTGTACACCTAAAAATGGTTAACATGGTAAATCTTATGTATATTTTACCATAATAAAAGAATCAATTAGCAAACTTTTAAAAAATATTCTCTTTGAGTGCATAAAATGTGGTGTGTGTGTGTATATATATACACACATACATAAGGGAATATTACTCAGCCATGAAAGGAAATGAAGTACGGATGCATGTTCCAATGTGAATGAACCTTGAAAACATGCTAAGTGAAAAAAAAAAACAGACACAGAAGGTCACATATGATATGGTTCCCTTTCTATTAAGTATCCAGAAAAGGTAAATCCATAGGGACAGGTAGCAGAAGGTTGGGGGCGGGGGAATAGGATTGATTGCTTAATGGTTACAGGGTTTTCTTTGGGGGTAATGAAGATGTTTAGCACTTAGACAGAGGTGGTGGTTGCACAATGTGCATGTCTAAATGCCATTAAATCACACATTTTAAAATGGTTAATTTTATGCTATGGGAATTTCACCTCGACTTAATATATACTCAATCCCCTCCAGGCGACACACCTTTGGCTCAGGCCTAGGCAGCTCTGCCATCTGCCAAGTGTGGCTTGTGTAACACATAACCTCTCTGGGCCTCAAAGAGGGTGAAGAAATCCATCCTCCCCAGAGGGATATCTCCAGAATCAAACGGTATGAAGTGAGATGAAAGCCCTCTGAGAGGCAGGAAGCTCTGCTGACACACAATGTTCACCCATAACATGCAGCTCAGAATCCCTTACCCACTAGTTTGGAGGGAGAGACAACTCTGCTCTCCCTCCCCCATACCCCATCCCCTGCTCATTCCCTGCCAGCCACCCACCACACCCTTCACGCAGAGAAGTATAGAGCCACAGGGGGAGGGCGCCATTCTCTCTCTCCCTCCCCATTTAGGAATCTCCCTGAAGCTTTGACAAAGCCCCCTTGACACCCCACATTCAATTTTTTTTTTTTTTTAACTGTCACCCAGGCTGGACTGCAGTGGCCTGATCTCAGCTCACTGAAACCTCTGCCTCCTGGCTCAAGCGATTCTCCTGCCTCAGCCTCCCAAAGTGCTGGAATTGCAGGTGTGAGCCACCATGCCCAGCCATTTAATCTTATCTTTCTCCCCAGATTCTCACCTCCAGTCACAAGATGGAGGCAGGGAGCTCACAGCCCTGTGAGGGGCTGGGGAGAATGGCAGGGTTGGGCCAGAGTCATTAAAAGCCCAACTGATTTTCAGATTTATTTTAACCCTCCCCTACACCTCCACATCCAATTTCACTCTAGTAGGAATTAAGACAGGGGAGGCTGGGCGCGGTGGCTCAAGCCTGTAATCCCAGCACTTTGGGAGGCCAAGACGGGCGGATCACAAGGTCAGGAGATCGAGACCATCCTGGCTAACACGGTGAAAATCCGTCTCTACTAAAAATACAAAAAAAAGTAGCCGGGCGCAGTGGCGGGCGCCTCTAGTCCCAGCAACTCGGGAGGCTGAGGCAGGAGAATGGCGTGAACCCGGGAGGCAGAGCTTGCAGTGAGCCGAGATAGCACCACTGCACTCCAGCCTGGGCGACACAGCCAGACTCCGTCTCAAAAAAAAAAAAAAAAAAAAAAAGACAGTGGAGAGAGGGATTCCAAGTTGACTTAGGGAGAGGAAAATACATATATATGTGAAGCATTTGCCACAGGCCCGGCCTGAGCTAAGCACTTTCCTTCCCTCAACAGCTCCTTTAATTCTCACAGCATCCCTTTTAGTAGATAATATTGTTGACCCCACTTTGCAGAGGAGAGCACTGAGGCTAAGGAAAGAGGTAAATTCATTCAGTGAGTGAGGGAGGAGTTGGGATTTTAATGCTGGCAGTATGACCTCCCTGCCACTGGCACACCAGGTCTTTTGCTGGGACGTCCCCTGTAACCGGATTGGGGGAATGCAGGAAAAACCCCCGCCTTCTCCACAGAGCCTCAGCAGTGACAGCTACTTCCCGGATGGGAAGGGCGGCCGTGAAGCCTGCACGGAAGCCAGCCCCACAGCCAAGGGCCCTCCAGCCTCCTCACAGCTCCCCACAGCCTGGACCTGCCGGCCCTCCCTCCAGGACGGAGGGGCTCCCAAGGGAAATTCAGGTGAGTGTCGCCCTCTCCCAGGGAAGATGGGAATCAGGGCTTGGAGACAACTGGCTTTCCCGTGTGATCCACAGGTTTTCCTAGGGGTGAATCAGATGTGTGTGGTCTGCGTGTGTGTGTGTGTGTGTTCCACACTCATGGTCCAAATAACGAGACAGAAAAAGAGCAATGAAGATCTGTGCAAAAGGGCTGAGGAATGAAGTGCCAGGAGAGAGGTGGAGGTTGGAGACCACCTAGGAATGGCAGGTGTGGGGGCATTGAGGGGGTTGTTGAGGGAGAACTGTCTGGGGGTGGGAAGAAATGTTGGTGGACACCAACAGCCCTGGCCTCTTCCACCTGAAACCCCTTAAGAAAGTATCTCTGCTCTTGGGTCAGAGCTAGCAAGTAAGTTGTGTATTATTTATTCACAGTTTGAAAGCTAAACTTCCCTTTCTTGCCTCATCAGCCCCAGAATCTTTCCGCAAAGCCCCCGACTCCCTCTGGCCTCTACCTTGAGGACACAAGGCTCTCAAGGTCTGCTTTCCCTTCCAACCCTCCTTTCATCCCAATAGGTGTGTGCTGGTCCCAATGTCAGTGAAACCCAGCTGGGGGCCCGGCCCCTCGGAGGGGGTCACCGCAGTGCCTGCCAGTGACCTTGGAGATATCCACAACTGGACCGAGCTGCTCGACCTCTTCAACCACACTTTGTCTGAGTGCCATGTGGAGCTCAGCGAGAGCACCAAGCGCGTGGTCCTCTTTGCCCTCTACCTGGCCATGTTTGTGGTTGGGCTGGTGGAGAACCTCCTGGTGATATGCGTCAACTGGCGCGGCTCAGGCCGGGCGGGGCTGCTGAACCTCTACATCCTCAACATGGCCATCGCGGACCTGGGCATTGTCCTGTCTCTGCCCGTGTGGATGCTGGAGGTCACGCTGGACTACACCTGGCTCTGGGGCAGCTTCTCCTGCCGCTTCACTCACTACTTCTACTTTGTCAACATGTACAGCAGCATCTTCTTCCTGGTGTGCCTCAGCGTCGACCGCTATGTCACCCTCACCAGTGCCTCCCCCTCCTGGCAGCATTACCAGCACCGAGTGCGGCGGGCCATGTGTGCGGGCATCTGGGTCCTCTCGGCCATCATCCCGCTACCTGAGGTGGTCCACATCCAGCTGGTGGAGGGCCCTGAGCCCATGTGCCTCTTCATGGCACCTTTTGAAACGTACAGTACCTGGGCCCTGGCAGTGACCCTGTCCACCACCATCCTGGGCTTCCTGCTGCCCTTCCCTCTCATCGCAGTCTTCAACGTGCTGACGGCCTGCCGGCTGCGGCAGCCAGAACAACCCAAGAGCCGGCGCCACTGCCTGCTGATGTGTGCCTACGTGGCCGTCTTTGTCATTTGCTGGCTGCCCTATCATGTGACCCTGCTGCTGCTCACACTGCATGGGACCCACATTTCCCTCCACTGCCACCTGGTCCACCTGCTCTACTTCTTCTATGATGTCATCGACTGCTTCTCCATGCTGCACTGTGTCATCAACCCCATCCTTTACAACTTTCTCAGCCCACACTTCCGGGGCCGGCTCCTGAACGCTGTAGTCCATTACCTTCCTAAGGACCAGACCAGGGCAGGCGCACACTCCTCCTCTTCCTCCTGTTCCACCCAGCATTCCATCATCATCACCAAGGGGGACAGCCAGCCTGCTGCAGCAACCCCCCACCCCGAGCCAAGCCTGAGCTTTCAGGCATCCCCTTTGCTTCCAAATACTTCCCCCTTCTCTCCCTCTCAGCCTCTTACATCCAGCTGAGGTAGAGGCCAGGCTCCTCCCACAGTGAAGGAAAAGACACAGGTGAGAGTATAGGTGGGAGATTTGGGGGGATGTAGAGGGGAGGGTCAAATTTGTGTCTATCTTAAAATACAGAGGTATGGAGAGGGAGACAGGGTCGGGAGGGATAGAGAGCAGGCCCTCAGTGTTGTACTATTTGTCTTGGTCCTTGTGTCTAAGGAGCCATGCAGAAAAAAAGGTGAAATAAATGGGAGAGATAGTCATGGACTCTGGATCTTTTAAAAATCTGCACTTCCAGCTGGGATTGGGAAGGGAGCTGAGGCTAAAGAGGTGCTCGGCAGAGGAAACTAGACACATTCATTTCATAAATCACTCTGGCCGGAAAGAGTGAGCTCTGCAAGAACGTCACAAAACTCCTTTTGTGTTTGTGAGCTTGTTGATCTTCCAGCTCACTATGCAGGTTATGGGGACAAGAGGCCAGAGGCCAAGGAACCAGGCGACCCCAGCAGGACATTCTCCAGCTGTGCATCCTATGCACAGCTATGATAAGTGCAGGGGGATGGGGATGTCAGGGGTGGGGGCAAAGCCAAGGTCTGAGACCTGCACCCTGCAGCTGGGTCAGCTGCAGGGTATCTCCACCCTCGGCCATCCAGGAAACACAGCTCCATTTCCTTGTTGACACCCTCCCCTCCCCGTTGTCCATCCTGCTCCCTCCCCACAAGCAGAGGAGCTGTCCCAGAGTCAGCTCCTCATAGCTGACCTCCTCCCAGCTTCGGATCTAGGAAACTTCCAGACTTCTTCTAGGGAGACACAGAGCTACCAGAAAGCCCAACCCACCCCCATCTCTTTCTCTCCAGATCATAGGAAAGTATCAAGGGATGTCATTCTGGGAGCGGCCCTTGGGACAGCCAGCAGCAGGTGCTGACAGATGCTCTGTCCTTCACCCTCTGTCCCCAGCACCAGATGGGGAAGGCCACAGTGGAAACTTCTCAATTCCGTCACAGGGCAGAGCTCTGACACTGTTATAAGTCAGTTCTCCCTGGCCATGTCTTTTCATAATTTTCCTGTCCCACAAGTTAGGTTCCTTAACACTTCTTCTACAGATGAAGCAAGGAAGTCCTCTGTTAACAAGTAGATCTTCTGGAAAAGGATCACTTACGTTTGGGAGACTAGGACCCTGTCCATGAAGAACTCTGAAGTAAAGGCCTAAGAACAGGATCTAGTTTCCGCCTTCCAATTCCACGTCCTTTGCCTCTTAATCCTGCCCATGGTGAGGGGACTAGAATCACTGATAGCCTCTTCGCCATCTCCTCTGTCCTGCTCAAGTGCTTGACGTATCTGGAATGTTTAACTTGGAGCAACTACTCACTGACCTGGAGACCACCTGTTCTACTTTGAGAAATCAGACCTGTTCTGTGGATGCACTGACCACGTGCTCCAATTGCATACGCACCCAGGTTTGTCAGGAGCATGGAAGGAAACCTGCATCTCCCTGCTCACTGGGCCCAAACCTGAAAGGGTCTTATGCTGCAGACAGCTGCTCAGTAGCACAGAGCTGAAGGCTTTTTGAATCAGGAGTCTGGGTTGCGGCTTGGGTCGCAGTAAGGGCTTAGCCTACCAATGCAGAATTCACACTGAAAAAGACTTTCCTCTCTTGTCCCAACATAAAGAAGTAAGCCAAGATGTGATGCCCCTATCACTGCCTCCTCTGATGTGGGCTACAGTTGTTTCCCAAAGGAAACCTAATTTTACATCTCTGTCATATTGCAGGTCACCTCAGAGGCCACTCTCCCAAGATTAGTTATCACCCTGGCAGTATGAATACTTCCCTAAGGCCTCCCATCCATGGAGGGGAAGAGTGGTAACCAGCTGTTACACTCAGCATCTACTGAGCACTGATGGGAGCCCCGCCTGGGCCATGTGCTCTGGGGCCAAATGGACATCACTCCCTAACTTCTTGAGGTCTGTCTCCTCTGTGGAAACACCCGTATATCAACCTCATTAAACTATGCCAAACTTTTGCCTCCTCCCTCTTTCAATCTGTCTCGCTCCACTCAAAGACACACCATGTCCCAGCAAATCAAATAGCATTGGCAAAACAAATTGTAGCCAAATCTCTCACTTAGTAACATTAGTCCAAGTAGACACGGGCAGGGACCCACCACTCTCTCTGGGCTGACGGAGGATCCTCTCAGGAATACCCCCTGAAAAGGTTGAGTCTTTGACTTAATTTCCCACTAAAAACAGGTCAACAAGTTAATCCTGGGGAATTCCAGCTACAGAAAAGGAAAATGTGCTACCTGAAAGAATTCTGGCATCTGCTGGGCAGAAATGTGCTACTGAAAGGGTGATGAGCCCAGATATTCTGAACTCCAGGTATGAGTATATTCATAGTAGGTAGGAAGAGAACTCTCATTTCAAATTTCTTTTTTTATTCTAAATAAAAACCACACTTTGTGCTGAACAATGGAATATAAAAGAATCAGATGTACAATGATTTTAGACATCTACTATTTGGGGAAAAAAGTTTACAAAATATACAAAACTTTACAGCAATAGATAGTAAACACTTAAATATTAGGAGGTCAGTACTTATTAATTTAATGGAAGGAGTTAGACGTCAACAACTCTTCTCTGTTTCGTAAGAGACTTTAGCTATTCAAGGTGGGGGCGGCGAGTGGATTGAACAGGGGAAGGATTTTAAAGAAACATCAAAATCGAGTTTCATTTTCATTCTGATGTTAAGCTTATGATGCATAACCACACTGAAACTAATGCTGTGCACCCTGCCTCCTGACTCATTTGGTGCAGGATTTAGGGAAAAGAGTCCCAGATGGGTGCAGACCACTCCATAGAGCCCACTCCCATACCAACAAATACAGTGTCCATCTAGAATTTGCTTTGGAAGTAGTCTGGGGCTTGGGGAAAGGGCCACAGGAGGCCAGAGGAGGAAGAAAATTCAACACTAGCAAAAACATGTCTAGGAAAAAGATATTTAAGCCCAAAGGTTTGGCCTGGAGACAAACAGGTACTCATAGATCAGAAAAGAAGGATATTAAAAAAAAAAACTTTTACCCATCTCCTGGTTCTTAAAGGTCACCTGGGCCTGACCCCTATCCCACCTCCTTTCTTCCTAACTAGCCATGGACGATGGGAACTCCATGGAGTCATAAAATTTAGGACCAAATACTAAGGTTTAGCAGAGCTTCCCAGCAGGTGCTATGGCATCAGTAAGTCACCAGTGGGTCACTGGAGTGCCAGGATACTAATCTCTGCCTCTGGCCACATGGAGCCTCTGCTGTTTAACCCCAGGTACCACACAAGTATTACCATTTTCCCCTCAGAAAACAAGTTGGGAATGGCCTCATATTTGGTTTAATGCTCTATGATCATTCTTAATAATTTGTGAATAAGAGAGCTCCACAAATGATGTAGCTGGTCCTGAGTACATACCAAGAAAACAGGAGAAGAGGATGTTCAAGGCTTAAACAGAACTTCAGAGTAACACAGAAGACAGTACTAAACTAGGCTCCAGGACAGAGGGAGCAACAAAATCAAATGAACGGAAAGTCAAAACAATTAAAAATGCAAAATAAAATGAATACCTTCTACCAGGTATCCCAGGGTGCCCTATGCCACAATATAGTGTTTCAAGTAAAACCATTCAGAAGAGGGTGAGCTAGAGGCAGAGGAAGCAGACATGACTTTGGCGGGGTGGAGGGAAATGGGGAAGTTCAGGTGTGAATATAAGGGTCCCCAACAGGGAGAGGGTTTGGTCAACAAATCTCATAAGCTACTGATCCTATGACATATCTGACTGGGACCAACTGGGCCACCCTGATCAATCTGATCAGCCCCAGGGGGATCAGGGGATGCAGTTTTCTGTCTCGTGTTTCAAGGGCACAGTTTCAAGGATCTGCTTTTTGGTTTACTGGCAAAAAAGGAAAACTTCACAGTTTCAGGTTAAGTACACAGACCACCCAGCACCCATGATGCCCTCTGTTAAGGAAAAAGGTTTCTCCAGCACATGTATCTGCTCTCAGCCACTTGGCTGGTTCTAGTAATTACCACCTCTCTCACGCCAGCATTTCAAAAATCAGTCCTCACCAACAGTCTGGGAGGGACTGCTCATGCTTGAAAATGTAGCAGACACTTGATTGTAGTCTGTTACACATCTCCTTCTTCATTCTAATGGTCAGTGTGAGTAAGAAAGGGAGAAGCCAGTCAGCAATGAAGAGTCTCAACACTGCTTTCCTGATGAGGATGTCCTGAGGGGACACTGAACAAGGTGGGTTTAGATGGTCTAAGGTGGACCTTTAAACTGGCCACTGTACAAGTCCCTTCATCTAATGGTCACCACACCAGACAGCCATGCACTCCGACTCTGAGGCTTTATCAGTTCAGGGCTGGGGAGAAGCAGCAGGTCCAACAGGGATGGAGCTTTGGTTTGTCTGACATCTCAATATAAATAAGGACAGGAGGCTTCCAAACTGTGCAAATAGGTCCCTCATGTCACTTGCTCCCCTCAACCCTGTCCCCAATCTACTCCATCACAGGATGGAAAGGGGTTGAAAGGCCTGGAATTTAACTGGCCTGAACTTTCTAGAACATACACCCATGGCCTAAAGTGTTCCCTGGGTTTATTATGCTAGAGATAATCTGGAGAAGAAAAGAATTTGCTTAAGGGCTTGACACGTCCTCCCTTAGTTATACCCCTGGTTCTCCAAATCTCTGGTCAAGGCTGTTTTCTAGAATATGGCTACTTGCTGGGGAAAAACTCATTTTCCTAAAGTCTCTTATACAAAAGACATGCTGGGTAATGTGTATACAAAAACAAAAATAAATAAATATTAATGTCCAAAAAGGCTTTGTGAGTTAATGAAAACTAATTGCTTGTGAAACAGCCCGGGGTGCTGCTGAATCCCACCAGGGGCAGTGTCAGGACTGAAGCCAGGGACTCCCAGAGCTCACCTGAGCAGGGTGAGGTAGTATGAGCTACTGAGGTGGCACCTCACAAGTACGCAAGATCGAGGGCCCTATCCCTCAAGCCTTCTTTGGGCAAAGCCCCTTAGAAAACCAAGTAAGAGTGGAGCTAACCAGCTGCGTGGGCTGGGCCGGCACACTCTGCAGCCACCCACGGAGGACCTGAACCAGCTGCCATCCAACAGCGACCCCTGGAGGTAATGGCAACGACAGATCAGGATAAATTCCAGCAGGTCAAAGGTGAGCTGCCAAAGCTCCGGCACTGTTAGCACAAAGTAAACAACAGGTTACCCGACTAGGACAGACAGTCAGAACGCACACCCTGCTACACACCACCAGTTACTCAGGTCCCTTTAATTCTGAAGGGCTCGCGGTCTGCGACTCCACCACTTCATGGAGTCAGCTCATCTAAACCACGGGCCAAACACTTCTGGGCAGGAGACCAGATATAAATTAAGGCAAGGCTGCTGCTGTCAGAGACATCCCCACCTCTCCACCAGGACACTCATTCACAGCCAACAGAAGTGGCCAAAACAGATGACTATATCAAGTGGTTCCCTATCCTCTCTGCCCCACAGAAGGTCAGACGTCCCGGGCCAGCACTCCATAAAATCCTGTTTCTTTGGAAATTAGGAGAAAAGAGAAACCTCTCCTGTCCATCCAGGCTGCCACTTCTGGCGGCACCGCAGGACACCTCTTCTGGCTGGCAGGGATTCATCCCAAAGCTTTCTGACCTAAATAGAAAGCTCTGTCCCTAGTATGGATCTAGCTGCCAAAAGATTTTCACTGTCCAATCAGCAGATTAGGGTCGTAGATAAGCAGACACCTACATCCCTGATACCTTGTCCCTGCTGAGGGCTAGAACCTGAGGGGACTGCCCTGCTGACCTGTCTTTTCTGAATGACCACATTCCCAAAATCTTTCTCATAGCTGGTCATCCCAGCTGGAGGCCTGGCGGTAACACCCACAGTGAAAACCTCCCTTTACTCCCTCTGTTCAGTGAGGCTGTTGGTTGGATTCTTAGCAGCATAAAACCTATCAGTAAACTAAAACTAGAGAGGCTGGGGAAGGGGGTCTAGTGGACACCAACTGCTTGACTAGATCCCAAAACCAGCCTCAAAAGAATAAAAAACACAGCCCTTCATGGGCAAGAACAGGTATGGAGGTAAATGTGATAGGGCTGTTGCTTCTCAAAAACAGTAACAGCTTATGTGCTATTTCTTCTTCTTTCCTTCTTTAAACACAACACAGAACAGAATTCCTACCAAGGCAAAATTATAACTTCAGCTGGGGAGGGACCAACAGCTCTTAGATATCAGCGTTCCAGCTGCCGCGTGGGAGCTCCCCGTGGCTCTGCCGGGACCCAGTCAACTGTCCGGGTTCTTTTCCGCCTCTTTGGAATGGATGATGTACATGAAGGTCTGCTCGATGGTGAAGTCAGGGGGGAGGCTGCCTTTGTGCACACCAACATGCTTGCTCATGAGGTTAAGGGTGGAACTGTAGTGCCCACAGACTGTGCAGCGGTACATGAGGGCCCCCGAGTGTGTCTTTAGGTGGCACTTGATGGTTGAGCGGCCTCGGAAGAACTTGTGGCACACCTTACATTGGTATGGCTTCTCGCCCGTGTGGATCCGCCGATGGTAGTTGAATTCGCTTGTGTGGGCAAATCTTTTGCCACAGACCTTGCAGCTATACTTGCTGTTCCCAGGTTGGCCCTGCAGCGCCAGCTCTTCACTCAGAAACTCCTCTGCTGGCAGCTTCCGCTTCTGGAGAGCCGGGTGCTGTAGCCCAAAACCAGGCCGTGCATCAAGGCCACTGGTGCATTTGTGCTGGCTGACGTGGTAGCGATAGGCAGCCTCTGACTTGAAGCTCTGGCTGCACAAGTGGCAGTGGAAGAGGGCATCTTCCAGGCTTTGGTGCACAGCCATGTGCTTCTCTAGAAGATGCCAGTCCACAAAGCTGTTGGCACAGACAGAACAGGAGAAGACTGAAATGCCGAGATGGGACAGCGTGTGCCACATGAGGCTGCAGAGGTTAAGGTGACGCTGGTCGCAGACACTGCAGGCCTGGCCCTTCAAGTTTAGGTGGTCAAGGATGTGGCCCCGGACCACATGGAAATCTTTGGCCAATACTTTCCCGCAGGCAGCACATTTCAGCTCTGGGGAGGCTGCTCCTGAAAAGACACCCAGCTTCCCTGGCAGGGGATCATTGGGGTGGACAACGATGTTGTTCTCAAATATTCCATCCCGTCGGTGAAGGGTCAGCTGCCACTGGGTAAAGAACTTAGTTTCACACATGTCGCAGGAGAAAAGGAAAATACCAATGTGGGACAGGACATGGGTTACCCGGGAGTTTCGGTCCTGGAAGTGGGTCTCACAGACCTTGCAGTTGCCCGTCAGCAGGTCCACGTGGTCCCGAGCATGCTGCCGGATCAGTTGAATGTTGGGCTCTAGAACTTTCTTGCACACCTGGCAGGGCATGGCCTTATTCTCCCGATTGTCATTCTCTCCAAAAGTCAGCTCATCCTCACTGTCATCACTCAGCTCAATCACCTCCTCAGCTGTGCCTATATCCTCAGCAGGGTCTTCAAACTGCAAGTCATCATCCCCCAGGTCCTCGAGCTGGAGCTCATCCATCTGCCCAAAGCCTGGATCTTTGGAGTGCTCACTATTGCTCAGACAGGAGTTGGTCTCAGTGGTAATGTCTACTGCATTGTCAGGGGTGAGGAAGCTGTTTTTACTGAAGTCTCCATTGCTTTGAACTTTGTATGGCTGGCAGGAGCTGGTGCTGGTCTGGATGCCCGTGCTGACAGTGCCTAGGACTGGCTGGGTCATCATGCTAGGAACGGACGTGAAGGGAGCAGGGGTGTCATGGTCTTCTGTCTTTGGTGGTGGTGGTGGCGGTTGCAGCAGAAGCAGGCTATGGTTAGCATCACTGGCAACATTCCTCTCTTCCTCTTTATAGCTCCCTCCAGCATCACTGGGCAACACATAGTTTCTATCAGCACCAAGGTGGTCCCCACCAGCTCGGAGTTCTCCAAGGGGATGGGCAGGTTCTGCCGAAGGACAACTCAGGGTACCAGAGTGGCTCTCATTGGTGCTGGTCAGGGGCTTGGCCCTGGCAGTGCTCTCTAGGTCAGGAAAGGTAGAGTGACAGGCCTGGAGGAGGTCCTCCATACCCAGACGCTCAGCCACCTCGTAGATGACTCCAACATTGATCAGGTCTGTGAAGAGTTCTGATGTGTAGACAAAGCTCAGAACCTTCTCAAAGTTGGCAGGGGTGATGAAGTCCACCACATAGGTCCTGGCAGCATCAAGCCCAGTATTCAGGAAGAGGTTCTGGAAGTAGCCAGCTGCACAGGCCAGAACAGCCTTGTGGGCCGGGAAGGAGCGGCTCCCCACCACAATGGTGACGTCGCACATGGTCTCTGAGAGCCGGCACTTGTTGAGTTCCTTCAGCAGGTTGTTGGGGTGGTTGGTGCTTTGCAGTTTGATCCTCATGCCCATCTTAGCAGCTCCTATGAAATTACCTCCTTATCAGCACAGTTAATCTGTGGACAGCAAGAGAAAAAGATGGATGGCCAAACACATCCGTGCAAAAGAGAGGCTATGCAGGAGAAAATACCACCACTCTGAATGTTTCCAAGCCCCAGGTGGGGATCAGGAGTAAACTGGCATGGAGAGTTCCTCCATTATGACAAGACAAGGACATCTCCCCCTGTATATACTCAAAGAGTTAAGACAAAAACCAAAAGGATTGATGACAATCTGATAGCTTGGTCTTAAGCTGGTGCCTAGAGACGAACTAGAGGCATTCCCTCGGACACAATCTTATACTTCATTACCAGAGCCACTGGATCAGATTTCTCTATTAATTTCCTCCCAAATACAAGCTTTCCTACTTCATTGAGCATATATTCTTTTCCCTCATGATGCCAAATGCCATGCACATGCTTGAACACAACTATCAAAGCTCCACTAGCTACTGAGGAACAGGTAAGTTAGTTCCATCTTTTAGCTTTGTCATTGCTGTGTCTTCAACCTCTCAATCAATCTCTAAATAAATCTCACGTTCTTGAATCCCCATCTCTCTCTGCCTATATTACATACCTGCTCTCTGGCCTTTAGATAACCCAGAGCCATCACAGTCCCTGTATTCTGTGAAGTTAAAACACTCAGAATGCACAGCAAAGCAAAGCAGAACACAACTGTGGTAGTATTTAATATTGTTTTAATATGTTGTATTCTTTTTGGCCACCCTTTTCGGGGTTTATATTTTGTTGGCCCTGCACTAACATATATTTACTTGATGCCGCAAGAAAGACTTCTAATTATACAGATAAGACTCCTAGAGGCTTGTTCACTACCACTTTCTGCCCTTTCTGACTCCTGCACGACTAAGGAAGAAGAGCTACTTGAATCCCTGTTCAGTCTCACAACTGTGCGTAACGCAGCCCCTTTCTCGATCTCTCCAGATTCTACCAACAACTCCCAACTTTTTCTGGGGCCCAGGAAGAATCTGAGTATTGTGGGGTACCGGCCAAGCATCTCCCGGGCCCTGCTGGCCACCCCTGAACGATCGGCGGGTCGCAGCGCTGGGCAGCCAGAGTGGAGGGTGCGAGAGGGGGAGGCTGGGAACTTCCGAGGACACCCCAACAATCTCCGGGCGCCGCGGTCTCCCCTCCGGAGACTCGCATCTGGGAGGGAAGGGCGCTGCATCGGCTGGGGCGCTCCCTCTGGAGGCACCGCACGCCTCGGTCCCTCCACAAACAGCGCAGGGCTCACCCGGTTGAGCCTGGCGGGGGCACGGGGCTGAATAAGGGGCCAAGGGAGGAGCGGCGGGGCCGGCCGGGGTCGGCGCGCGGGCGGGGAAGATGGGTCCGGCCGAAGGGAGCGGGCAAGAGAACCCCAGCAAGAGCGAGAGAAATGCCGGCACGGGGGTCGGGCTTCGACCAGGGGCAGCCCTCGGCCTGGCCGCGCTTACCCGGCTCCGCGGGGCCCCGAGCACCATCGCCGCCGCCGCCTTACACAAAGGCCCCGGCCCGCCGCGCCCGGCCCGACGAGGAGGCGGCGCCGCCGGCCGCGGCCAGACTCTCCATCCGCCGCGCGGCTCGCCGCGCCGGCCCGGGCCGCCCCCGCCGCCCGGCCCGCAGCGCCCCCGCCGTCCCGGAGGCAGCGCCCCGCCGCCGACCGGCACCCCCGCCGCCCGGGAGGAGGCAGCGCCCCCGACGGCGGGGCGGGGCCGGGCCCTGCAGCGCGAGGGGTGCGGGGCTTCCAAGTCCCCAGGCCTGGCTTTTTCTAAGCGCTGATCCACTGTGTAGGGGACTTGAGGTGCCTGAAAGAGTGAAAACCCTATCCAAACTCTCTTCGCCCTCCTAATTCTTCCATCCCACAGTTCCAAAGCTTCTCTTCAGAACGCATCTACTATGGGCATTTTACAAAAGTTGTGAATTGTTTGATCACTATATATCTCACCTCCACTGGGCTGTGGGCTTCCTGGATCAGGGATCTGTAGCTTTGCACACTGGGCACGTCCCTGCAGCTGCTACCACACTTGCTTGGCAATAAGTGCTTGGCAGGCAGCCTGCTTGAATGAATGAAGGAGCACTTGAGGAGCTAAGACTGCTACTACTGGACCCTTCTGGTAATCCTCTGCTGTCCACTCCCTCCCACCCAGGTAGCCAAATGAGAAATCCCACAGAGGATCTCACTGTCACGTTGGCACCCAGGCCTGTTCCTAGGCCTGCCCTCCCCAACTCTGTGTAGAACTCAATCCCTCTTCCTCCCAAAATCATCTTCTCAAATGCTGCTGCCCAAATTGTCATCAAACCAAAACCACCTACACTGCCAGCCCCACACACCACCACCAAAAGCAGTAGAAGTGGTGGTCATAGCGATGATGGCTCAAGCCTGTAATCCCAGCACTTTGGGAGGCTGGAGGCAAGGCCGGATCACAAAGGTCAGGAATCAGAGACTATCCTAGCTACCTGGGTAAACCACCGTCTCTACTAAAAATACAAAAACTAGCCCGGGCCCGAGGTGAGGCGGGAAGCCTGTGGTCCCAGCTACTCGGAGGCTAGAGGCAGGAAGATGCGTAAACCAGGTGGAGCTTGCAGTGAGCTGAGATCAGCCACTGCACCTCCAGCCTGGGTGACAGAGCCAGACTCAGTCTCAAAAAAAAAAAAAAAAAAAAAAAGTATTGGTCATGTCACCCTCCCTCCCTCGGTACAGAGGAGGCTCTTAGGCTCCAGGATCCTTCAGTTTCATCCTCTCTCCCATCCCATCCCAGTCACTGCCTGAGAATAGCTTGCAGCCAAGGACAAACTCCCAGGACAGGTGCATGGTAGGGTTCAGTAATTCCTTGATGGATAAATGGAAAGGAAGGGACACACTGAATGTCGCCAACAGATCTAAGCCAGTTTGGCCATTCAGCAATTGTCTGTTCTCTTGATGAATTTGGGAGATTGTGTGTCCTTCTTTCCACAACCTCACTAACTGGTGGTAGATTATACTGAAAGCAAGCACTATACCAAATGCTGCCAAACATGTAACATTTGTTAGCCAGGAGACACAAAAACAGCCATACAACTGTTCTTATAGTTTGGGGATGAGGCATCTCACTTTACCATCTAGTGAAAGGGTCACTTAGAGGCTGACACAATGTTTCAGTGGCAGGCCCAGCTCTCACGGTTGTGCAAGGAAACGGAGTCTCCCTAAAGTGGAATATCACACAGCCAGCAGGTCCAGACCTCCAGCATGACTCTGGAGACAGAGGGCTGCTTGGCTTGCAAGGGCCTGGGCCTGTTCAGTCTTTCTAACCAACTGCCCCAGCCATCTCTGGAGGGTTGACCCCAATAAACTTCACATGAAAACAAAGCATCCAAAAGACGCAGGTGAAAGTATATACCACTTATACTGAAGTCTTTTTAAAGTAAATCACCATATAGTCACAATAACAAACATATACAAAGTTAAATGGAGAAGAAAGGGCCAGGAATTTAGTCAAGGTCTTGTGGACCAGATCTCTTTAGGCATCAACCATTTTACAACAGGAAAGGGAAGATCAGGATCCCTTCACACATTCTTCAAGTACAAACACAGGAATCTAACTTAACATTTGTCTTCATTTTTTCCAGGAGTCCCCAGTACTGCAATTTTTGTCAGTCCCACTAGAGAGCAATCTTTCTGCACTTACGTTCCTACTTGCAAAGCAATTTTCTCATCTCAGCCTGTATGCCTAACTCCCACTAAGTCTGAGCAGAACCAACTCTTATAGCTTTCATGACCCAAAGAAAGTCCCTAGACTCTGCTTAAGTGTCCCCCATTTTAAGCCCTATAGATAGATAATTTTGAAAAGTCAAAGAGATGACGCACTGGAAAAAGGGTCTAGGCTCTGGGGTGGGAGCATTCTTTGACCTCTGGCTATAAAGCTGACATAAGTAATACTAAGGTGAGTGTTCCCTCCTTTCACCACCCCCCCCCCATGCAGCTGTCATTCCAAAGTGGCCCCAAGTCAGGCTGTAGGAAGACAGAACTTTCACTAGAATGAAAGGGCTGCAGGAAGTGGCCTCTGGCTCTGTGGCCCTGTCCCTACACTGCCTTGGGAAATCTATGTGTCTATGTTTTATCAGTGCAATTCAGGGGCATAACCAAGGCCCCGGTACCAGGCTAAGATAAGGAGCCTGAGGATTTCACTGGCTGTTCCATTAGGGTACAGAACCCCCCTTGGGATGACGGGCTGTGATAGTTGACATCTCAGATTAAGAAAAGACACCCATACCCATGCATATACCACATGTAAGTGCCTTACACATTCTGGGGACTGTTAAGTCAGAGCTGCAGGGGCTGGTAACAGGCATATTAGAGAGGAGTCAGAGGAAATAATGTTTTCCCTTTATAATAACTAAGGCAGCCAGTTAACAGTGAAGATATCTGCTCCTCTCTTTCTTGGCCTCAGTAGTAACTTCCCTGTCCACACCCTGTCCTAGCTGGATCAAGTTCTGTTTGCTTGTCCACAGCCCTGCTAAAGTGTAAACTCTCTGTATGAGTCATCATTTCATCCCCAGGATCTGTCACAGAACCCAGGCTCAGCATTTGGAGACAGAAAAATTGTATAGTGTTATAGATTCATCCTCCTCTGTGGCTGGGTCTCTGCACAGCCTTGGTCCTCACCTCCTTCTCTAATTAAGTAGGGTCAGATTCAGGAATGGATGTCTCCCAGGCCCATCCTAGTAATACAAGTCATTCTGAATATATTTTTTCTTTTTTCTTTTTCCTTTTTTGTTTTTTGTTTGTTTGTTTGAGACGGAGTTTTCTGCTCTTGTTGCCCAGGCTGGAGTGCAGTGGCGTGATCTCAGCTCACTGCAACCTCCGCCCCCCGGGTTCAAGCGATTCTCCTGCCTCAGCCTCCCAAGTAGCTGGAATTACAGGCATGCACCACCACGCCCGGCTAATTTTTGTATCTTTAGTAGAGATGGGGTTTCACCATGTTGGTCAGGCTGGTCTCGACCTCCTGACCTCGTGATCCACCCACCTCAGCCTCCCAAAGTGCTGGGATTACAGGCGTGAGCCACCAGGTCCAGCCTGTTTTTTCTTTATCTAAAACTGGTCTGTGAAAATATTTATGTGTTAGAAACCATCTTCCAAATTCATGTGTTTATTTTAATTACTAAATAAATCTGATACTCATTGTGCAAAGCACTGTGTAAGGCACTGTTCACGAAATAGATATACACAAAAAGATATGTAAAGTTATTTACATTTAAATATGAAGTGTGTGTATCATAAGTATGTGTGTATTTACCATGTAGCTGGAAGAGTCAAGGAACAGAAAAACCCACTAACCAAATGAGTAAACACACACATCACATCATCCATATGAAAAAATCCTTTATTGTTGAGGAGTAGAGAGAGACATTATATTTTTAATGTAGGACACTACAGGAACTGTAGGGGATTCTATAGTCAATGCCCATTGGGATTGGGGATATTCGCTATGCAGTTTCCACACCAGGGTCAGGTAGAAAAGACGGAGAAGGAGTCAAAGCACAAGAGTGTTACAAGAACAGGGAAGAGAAAGGGTAACAGGAGTGTGTGCACCTGGGGATTGGGACAGGGAAACAGGTCTTCCTAATGCAGTCCAGGAGTCCGGAAGTGGAGTGCTGAGGACAAAAAACAAACAAACAAACAAAAAACACTGAAATCACATCTTATGTCCTGTAAAAAAAAAAAAAAAACTCCCACTAAAACCTGCTGGGGCAGCAGGAGAGAAGGGGAGGGGCGTTTGTGCGAGAGGAAAGAACAAGAATCTTGACCCTCAGCCTGCCCTGCAGGCTTTGGGCCTGAGGATGGAACTCTCCTAGCAGCAGGTACTTGCACCTTCCCAGCTGCCATATTTACATTACTCTACACACCTGTGTGCATGGCCAGTGGGGCCCATGCGGACCAAAGAAGTAGGAACTAAGTTCATGCCATCCTGGCACCCCCATGAGCCAGACATACACACAGCCCTGTCCAAGGTGCCCTACTAGGAATGCTCCCCTTGCCTTATCCAGTTCCTCCTCTTCCCAGAAACCTCCTAGAGAAAGGACAGGCCCAGGGATTACTTCCTTTTTCTTTTTTTTTTGAGACGGAGTCTTGCTCTGTTCCCCAGGCTGGAGTGCAGTGGCGGCGCGATCTCGGCTCACTGCAAGCTCCGCCTCCCAGGATCATGCCATTCTCCTGCCTTAGCCTCCTGAGTAGCTGGGACTACAGGCGCCCGCCACCGCGCCCGGCTAATTTTTTTGGTATTTTTAGTAGAGATGAGGTTTCACCGTGGTCTCGATCTCCTGACCTTGTGATCCGCCCGCCTCAGCCTCCCAAAGTGCTGGGATTACAGGCGTGAGCCACCGCGCCCGGCCTACTTCCTTTTTCAACAGTTTCACATGAATGAAATCAGATGACACAATGATCTTTGCTGATCCATCTCATGTAATCTTTAAATGCCGGTTCCCAGAAACCTTATGTCCTATTCTGCCTGACACCTAACAGGTTGGGAATGCTCCCTCAGTGGTAAGATTATGAAGGCTGCAATTATGGGTCCCTCTGAAAGAGCCTGGATGCACAAACAAGCATTAAAAGTAGATTTCCACAATACACTTGTTTTTGCCATTTGTATAAAATGCTATAGCAAAATTGCACTGTAATTATCTTTATGGCCAGTGCATAACGCTGGAGGAGAGTATGTCATCCAGATATAGCTGCTTGTATAATTATCTGGCCGTCGGCAGGACTGAAATAACCATCTAATGAGAGCAAAATGATACAGTAACTACCATGTAATCAGCGAGTTACAGTTATTATAGCTCTTTGTGCCCTCTCACCCAACACTAAATGGGGGGCCAGACCCAGTCTCTGGTCCCAGGAATTCATGCACAGGCAGCATCATCAAGCACCAGCTCCTTGGGTCTTGGGCATGCCACCTTGAGACCAATAAGTATGGGTAACAGGGACACAGGAAGAAAGGCAGGAGGCTATTCATGATTAAGAGCCTTCCCAATCCCTCTCCCTCTCGTTTTCACTCCCCTCGCCCCAGTTCTTTGGAAGCTAGTGAAAAGAAAGCCATTGGCAGAGCTGCTATTGCTATGTGTAATAAGACAGTGTCAAGGCGGAAGGTTCGTGTTTTGACTAGACACTTCCCTGGGGGACTCTCACACTTGCATACCAAGTGAGGAATCTGTCAGCCCACTCAGGCCTGGGGTCCAGACAGAGCTAGTCAGGGGAAACATTAGGACATCCCCCACACCCCCCAGACTGGGACAATTATTATAAAATTGGCACACAGCACTATGCACCCGGCACTGTTCTGAACACTTTATCTATACTCAATCCTCAAAACCACAACCCTGCGAGATACTATTATCACTTTTATTTTTCAGATGAGGAAACTGAGGCACAGGAGGGTATGTAACTTTGCCAAAAAGATACAGATAGAGTGGCAGATCCAGGATTCACATTGAGGCCATGTTCCTATTCATTACGCTAAAGAGAGAGATTCAGATATGGTTTCCTGCTACTCCCATTAGATTTCAGAGCTCCTTGCATTTCTTCCTGAATCATCCTTGTGTATGACTACCCTCTGGACCCAGTAACCCAGGATTCTGAGTGATCCAAAAGGCTCAGCCTGCCTGGGAGGCAAATGCTTGCCTGTGAATTGGTTGTGGTATTTGTAATTATCAGATAATAATCTCTCCATCTTTTTGCATAGATCACAAAAGAATGAAGTCCAAACAATAGAAGTTACCCATCAGAGAAGCCCGTCTCTCCTCATCTCCCAACACTCACTCCTGCTCAATAGTCAGCTGAGGTCCATGATCCAGAGGAAAAAGATGAAAGACGGGAGGATGTGTACACACACACACACACACACACATATACACATGCCTCTAAGTGTCTTTGTGTTTGACCGACAGTGTGCTGGGCACTGGCAGTGTATTTCAGGGCAAATCTATGAGCTTTAATACCTGTAGCATGTGAGGAAATGCACAGCTGGCAACCCCCACAGCCCCCTCCCCAGTCCCCTCTCCCCTCTCTAATGAACAATCCTTACTTCATTCTGCTCTCGGGGGATACTTGAGGGTGCCAAAGCTGGGGACGTTCTCTTGATTCACATCAGTAGGAGAGTCTAGGGTAAAGCGAACAGTGTAAGTAAGAGGGATCTTTCTGAATGTGAACTACACCCTGATCCAACAGCAAAGGGCTGGCTATGAAGGGCAGCGTTCAAAGACAGAGTTGGGAGACTGGGGAGAAGCAGAGTCTCCCTGTCCTTCCTCCCAACTACAGCAGGTCTACCTTATAAAGGTCTCCGCTCCTCTGTTCCCAGGGAAGGCTTGCCTGTGGATCCAAGCTGATTGGGATGAAGGGGCCGAGGAACCCTCACTGAAGGTAAGAAAGGTCCTGTCTTTCCCTCTGGTAAATAATATGGGGCACGTGACTTCTATCATACTCTGCCAGTACCCTAAGCCCTTCCACTGTACCCCCACACACTCCTACCTGGCTTGACGCTCCTCTTGCCCATCAGTCCCACAAAGAAGTCATGCATGTCACCTGCAGAAAAGGGCCAACATTGTCAGCAGTGATTATGAGAAAGTGATGCATCTTCCCAGACATGGGTCAATACTTCTGAGACTGGGTTTTTGGTCTCTGTTCCTTTTTCTTGTCAAAGCATGACTCCTCACAGTTAGCACGTGTCTCCCCTAAACCCACTCTCTCTGCCCACCTTTCCTTCCTCCACATTTCAAGAATTTTCTGCTCTAGCAGGTGCCTGACTTGGAATCTTCAGGGCCACCAAGAGATCCTCTTGTTTTCCAATGACCAACCAGCAGAGGGAGAGTCCACTATGCCCCTCACACCAGCTTCCTCCTAGTTCTGGATGGCTCTCCCTTTCAGGAAAGGTTGGCTGAGCAGTGGGAGCTGGCATATTGTTTGTACCAGGTGAGAAGGGGCTGGACAAAATGGCCCCTGGGCCCAATGCCCCACAGAGCTCTGGGAAAGTGGCAAGAGATAGGGAGGGAGAAGAGGCTACTCACGTTTTTCGGGAGATGTTGATTCCTTAGGATCTGTGAAACCAAGAACAAATGTCTAAATGGGGAGTGAAGTTGGACAGTGATGAGAGGGGGTTCAGATCACAACCCTCACCGATTCACTAAGCTATCCCCCATCTCCCTCCCATCTGAAAGGATCTCCCAGACCTCTCATCTTCAGAATCCTGCCCCTCACTCCCCTCTCCCCTAGGGCCGCCTCCTACCTGTGCTAGCCTGGCTCATGGCTTTGAGCAGTCCCTCCAGAGATGAGTGGCTTTTGAAGAGTCTCTGGAGTAGCTGGTAGAGATCCAGATCCCTCTAGGGAAGAAACAAAGAGGGCTGAGGCAGGAGGCTCCCACCCGGATCCACTCATCCTTTTCCCACAAGAAACAGCCTCTTCCTGAGCCCATCCTGAATCCGATACCCGATTTCTTTCAGAATTTCCTCTGGTTCACACTGGACGAGAAGTAGGTGCTCCAGGAGCGACCTGTGGACCAACAGCAACACCAGCACTATGCAGAGCCTGTTAGAAATGCAGACTTTTGGTCCTACCCCAGACCTCCTGAGACAGAATCTGCATTTTAAGCAGCCCCCTAGGTGATTCACAGGCATGGTGAGGTTAGAGGCGCACATCTGCCCCTGATTCCCCCACTCTGCACGATGTCCACGGATGTTTCTCTCCCTGTTTTCCACCGCCTCTTTCTCTATTCTCCATGGCTTTCTGCCTCTAGTTTTCTCTCCCTCTCCCTTTTCGGCCCTAGGTCTAGAATTCCAGGAAGGCAACATGCTCAGAAGGCATGTCTTCTCTCCACAACTGAACCCCAAGTTCTAGAGCTGCTGCCCAGCACGGGCTCTTGATTGTCCCTGTGATTTTTTTTTTTTTTTTTTTTTAGCAACTTGGGCACAGCAGGGTGGTGGGCACACACCACACAGCCAGTTAATTGCAACTGCAGAGAAACAATAACAATGATCATGGCTGGAGATTTTCACCTCAAATCTCAAGTCTTGGCAGTGCCTCTCTTTCCAGAAGCCATGCATCCTTGGGCTGTTGTGCACACAGAGAAGTGCATTTACACAGAACGCACCCCCACACATACCAACGCAGTTGCCTAGGCACACCTATATACTATCCTCTTCCTGCCCCAATTTCTCTCATCCTTACAGACTCTCAGGGAGAAGGGGTACGATGGCAATCCCTCTCATTCATTGACCAAGAGGGGCAGAGGGGACATCTCATTGGCCAAAGTCCTGGAACAAGTTTGTCTCAGAAAAACCCAGATATTCTAACTATCCTGGGCTGGAACTTTGTGGCTCCAAACGGTGTCCAGACCATACTTGGCACTCCCTGGGCCTGGGTGTTTTTTTTGTTTTTTTGTTTTTTTTTAATGGTTCTGGCCTTTTGGATATGGCACAACCACTGCCACCTGCAAGGCTACCCTGGCAATATCTCCCTTGGCCCAGCATGTGGCGTTCAGGCAGCCACTTTTCCCAAATTGTTGAATACTCTGCCCACCTCCTGTAATGAGATGCTAAACAGATTTGAGCTGAAGAGGCAGTTAAACTTCATGCATTGAATTTGTAATAAGTCCCACCCGTAATCATCTTAAAAGCATTTGTACCGATGTAATTGCTGTCATTTCAAAACCTTGAAAAGACTCCCTCCCTATTCTCCCCCTGTATCCCTACCCTGACAATTCCTATTCTTTTTCGTAGAGGAACTGTGGAAATCGAGGTTCAACCTGGTTTTTTTGCTGTTGTTGTTTTCCTATCCTGACTAAGCAGAGGATAGAGGCAGGCAAGGGAGAAAAGAGAAGGAAGGGGTTGGGATCTTAGAAGCACCTGAGGTTACTGGGAGTGGATGAGCAAAAGATAAGGGAATTTATTTGCATTTTGAAAATAAAACAATATACATAACTGATAGGTAAAATAGCACACAAATGACCATTTGGGAAAGAAATTCTGACTGTTTCATACTATCCAGGGAGTAGAAGGGATCTGTCCCTTGCAAAGGGGTCTGAGGTAGACCATAGAGAGCCTTAGACCACCCTAGCTCACCCCTCACAGTACCATCCAATCACCAAGTCTCCCATCAATCAACCTACCAAACAACATATTTGTAGGGCACCTTTTATGTACAAGGTGTCAAAGACATGCAGAGATACAGAGACACAAACACAGCTGGAGATAGTGGGAACATGAGAGGACCAGAGAAACAAAGAAATCGAAAGGGAGGAAAAATGCTCTCTGATGGACAACCCACCCACCCCAGCTTCCACACTACAACTGTCCAGACAGGCAGAGTCCCAGGTTCCCGTGATGTCCCCAGTACTCTGCCCGGTGAGATTTACCTTGCTGTGGCCCCCACCAGGAACCATCTCCTCCTGTGGCTCCTTACAGACAGCCCCAAAGCTCTGAGCTAGGCTGAAGGTCAGGATGGCTGTGAATAGCAGCATGATCCTCATGGTGCCTGGGAGAGCAAAGGGACAGGACTCAGGTAAGGGAGAGAAGAGGAAGATACAGTGTGGGTGAAGGCACAAGAGACATTCATTACCAGCAGCTTGGCCTGACCCTGCTTTCCCAGCCCCCAACTCCACTGTCCAAGCCCTGGTCTGGAGAGAGGGTGGAAAGTATTTCTGAGAAGGGGGTAGAGCCCTTGGGCTTAGTTTCCCTGCTCCCCCATCAGACATCTCCCCCGGAGATGTGCAGTGCTATAGTGGTGCCAGGGGACTCTAGCTCCCAAGGAAGATGGTAGATTTATAGGACATGGACTGGTCTGTTTCCTTAGTGAGCTGGAGGAGGGATCCTGGATGCTATTTTCCAGTACTAGATAATCCCAAGACTTAGGCAAAAACTTTCTGGTATGAAAGAATGAGTCTATAGCCACAGGCTCCAAACACTAACCAGCTCTCGGCCCTACAGGTGCTTTCTGCTCACCTTCCCAGTCCCCTGCTCCCCTATCAGAGGCTGCCATCTGCTTTATTCCCTCCTGACGCTGGCTCCTGTCCCCTGGTGCCAGCTCCAGTCCATCCATCATTCTCCCGACCGCCTACCTGTGGAGCAGCTCTGTGCCAGGGGCTGGGTGGTCTGGCAGGATCAGGGAACTGGCTGGGAGCGCTGCCTGCTACCCTCACACACTGGTGCTGCCGGTGCTGCTGCAAAGAGAGAAACCGAGTGGAGGGGATCTAGGAAGGCTGCAGTCACTCAGTCCCAGCTCCCTGATAAAGGCTCTGGGTGGGTCTAGGGGAGCTGAGGGGAGGGGCTGAGAGTCACCAATCCCAGGGTGGCTGGAGGGGAGGTGGGGAGGCTGCCGGGGGGAGGAGGATGCAGAAGCAGCCACACACACAACACACACATACCCCACAGACCCAGCAATAAGCCCATTTCCTAACAGCACCCGAGCTGGCTGCTGTGTATGGTTTGTGTATGGTTTGACACTGTACAATACCCCAAAATAAAGGCCTCAACAGCAGCCTCAGAAGCAGAAGTTTTTATCTGACCCCCTCCTGTCCTCTTGTCACTCAGTTACATTCTCCCCCAAGACCAGCTATAAAAACCAGAACCCCTTTTCCCCACAGCCAGCCATAAAACCTAAAATTACTCTATGTAAAAACTGGCCAAAAAAATTATCTGACCAGCCGAGAGTGGTGGCTCACGCCTGTAATCTCAGTACTTTGGGAGGCCAAGGCGGGCAGATCACGAGGTCAAGAGATCAAGACCATCCTGGCCAACATGGTGAAATGCTGTCTCTACTAAAAATACAAAAATTAGCTGGGCACGGTGGTGCATGCCTGTAGTTCCAGCTACTCAGGAGGCTGAGCCAAGATTGCACCACTGCACTCCAGCCTGGTGACAGAGCAAGACTCCATCTAAAAAAAAAAAAAAACCTCAGAAAAGATGACACTCACCCCTTTTTTGGGGTCTCCTACTTTCGTTGTGGAGTTTCAAGAGTCATGGGCAGATTCTTCTCAGGTCTAAAACTCTGCTCTCTTCTACACTACATTACCTAATCTCTTTGGTTTTTGAGGATGCCAAAAATAAATTACTTTGTATTATTTAAAAAACCAGGCCAGGCGCGGTGGCTCAAGCCTGTAATCCCAGCACTTTGGGAGGCCGAGATGGGCAGATCAGGAGGTCAGGAGATCGAGACCATCCTGGCTAACACGGTGAAACCCCGTCTCTACTAAAAAAATATATATATACAAAAAACTAGCTGGGTGAGGTGGCGGGCCCTGTAGTCCCAGCTACTTGGGAGGCTGAGGCAGGAGAATGGTGTAAACCCGGGAGGCGGAGCTTGCAGTGAGCTGAGATCCGGCCACTGCATTCCAGCCTGGGCGACGGAATGAGACTCCATCTCAAAAAACAAAAAAAAAAACTAGACGTATAGCTAGTCATATATAATAACTAGATAAAAAATACAGTTTTAGAGATGACTTATGACAGTTATTCACAACAAATTATTACTACTATACACGGCTACTTATTTCTTTGTGCATTTAAATTTTTAAACACATGGTTTGGGGCACCTAAGGACAATGAAAGCACTCACCATTGAGGATGAAACTCCCATTAAAAATAGGCTAAGCATGCAGGGCGTGGTGGCTCACGCCTGTAATCCCAGCACTTTGGGAGGCCGAGGTGGGCGGATCACTTGGGGTCAGAAGTTCGAGACCAGCCTGGCCAACATGTTGAAACCCCATCTCTACTAAAAATACAAAAAATTAGCTGAGTGTGGTGGTGGGTGCCTGTAATCCCAGCTACTCAGGAGGCTGAGGCAGGAGAATCGCTTGAATCTGGGAGGCAGCAAGCCGAGATCACGCCATTGCACTCCAGCCTGGGCAACAGAGCAAGACTCCACCTCAAAAAAAATAAAAATAAAAATAAGCTAAGCACAGAGTGGGCTAATCGGCACTGGGCTGCCTGCCAGCCTTGGGGGAGCATCTTTACAGTGGGGCACTCAATAAAAATGCCACACATCTTGTCCCATGACATTTCCCTCTTTGGGGGGGCCTAGGATTCAATATAAAAATGGGATCCTTGATGGGTGAGGATCTGTATTCTGCCTTCCAGCTATGCCTGCTTTACACATTTAAATATAAGGCCCTAAAAACTATGTTTTCTTCCCCCTGTTTATTAAAGGGTTCCACCCTAAAGTCAATAATCTAATTAAAAAACAAGCTAGTTAAAAAGCCCAAAATACAACTTTCTAAAAAAAAAAAAAAAAGTGGCTCACGCCTGTAATCCCAGCACTTTGGGAGGCTGAGGCAGGTGGATCACAAGGTCAGGAGTTTGAGACCAGCCTGACCAACATGGTAAAACCCCGTCTCTACTAAAAATACAAAAATTAGTTGGGCGTGGTGGCACACACCTATAATCCCAGCTAGTCAGGAGGCTGAGGCAGGAGAATGGCTTGAACCCAGGAGGCGCAGGTTGCAGCGAGCCGAGATCACACCACTGCACTCCAGCCTATTGACAGAGATAGACTCCGTCTCAAAAAAAAAAATTACCTGACCTACGTTATTTGACTTAGGTCATAAGACCTCCATTCCAGAATTCCAGAGAGGGTCCTGCCCCACACCCAGAAGGAAGGAATGAGAGAGGCCAGGAGGAATCTCAACAGACAGGCCTTGCTGGGTTTCCCCACTCAATCTGTTAACATTAGATCATGCCCTTTCTGTCCCGTCATATTTCTACACAGTTGTCCGTACTTGGTTAAACCTAAACATAAAAATAGACAATTTCCCCTATAGCTGCAAGGCTTCATTCTAAAGGCTCCCATTCATATTAAATAAATTTGTATGCCTTTTTCCCTATTAATCTGCTTCATGTCAGTGATTTTCACTGAAACTTTAGGGGGCCAAGACCACAGTTTGGCATCACAAATAAGACCACCAAAGCTATTGTGCTTTTCTGGAAGCCGCAGAGAAGGACATACAGGAACCTGACAAGCCAGCAGAAGAGTAAGAATTTCCTGCCAGACTCCCAGTTTTCCAGTTTTCCTCTCTCTCTCTGTGGACTCTGGATGAGTGGACAGTAAAAATCATTGTTTTCCTTTTCCTTTCCAAATGTAAGATTAATGAGAGAACAGGTTTTGTGTGTGACTAACCTTGGTATAGTGAGTCTGATATATTTTTTAGTACTTTGTGGTGTGAGTATTCATATTGTTTGACCCCGTTCCTTTCTTATTTAATTTATTTTATTTTTTTTGAGACGGAGTTTCGCTCTGTCACCCAGGCTGGAGTGCAGTGGCCGGATCTCAGCTCACTGCAAGCTCCGCCTCCCGGGTTTACACCATTCTCCTGCCTCAGCCTCCCGAGTAGCTGGGACTACAGGCGCCCGCCACCTCGCCCGGCTAGTTTTTTGTATTTTTTAGTAGAGACGGGGTTTCACCGTGTTAGCCAGGATGGTCTTGATTTCCTGACCTTGTGATCTGCCCGTCTCGGCCTCCCAAAGTGCTGGGATTACAGGCGTGAGCCACCGCACCCGGCCTGACCCCGTTCCTTTCAGAAATAGCTTTTTTGTTGTTGTTGCTGCCATTTTCCTTTGTTTTTGTCTTTGTCTTTTGGTGTTCTGTCATAAGGAGGGGTACCCTAGGCTAGAAGAGGCCTGCAACCCACTGTTTGAGCAGGCCCCGCAAACCAGTCAGTTTCGTGGTTCTGGTTAGACTGATTTCTGTTACGACAAACTTTGCTGCCAGTCCCTGAAATAAAAACAGGGTGAGAGGTTTCCCTCTTGTCTTATGTCCTTGAGAGCATGACGTGACTAGATGGGGATATTCCCGCTTGGTCTCCACCATCCAAAGGATGTGATTTTTCGGGTAACATCACAGCCAGTATGAAAAGATTGGGAGCCCAAGACATGTCTTTTCAAACATTCCAAGTTCCTAGAGGAGTTTTGTCTCACAAGGTCTCATCCCTCCTGGGCTTCTGTCTTCTTTGACATAAAGAAACCTTTGGATTAAGTCGCTATTGGAATTAAATACCCCATTAAAAAATCTAATTGTCAATGGTCAAAAGATAAATCCTTTAGACTAAAATTCCTAAATTAAAAAAAAAAAATCACTTGTTCTAAAGAATTGATAGAAAGACCAAATTAAAAGGACACATAATAGTGTCATAGCTATCCTTAAAACTTGTCTTGATTAAAGCATGAAAACCCGACCTAAAACAATTACACTCAAACTGCCATTTTGGATTCCATACAAAATTAACAATGGAGGCTGCTCCATTTTACAGTTTAATAATTAAAATTCCCGCCGTGGCTTAGGGTTTCCTTCCTAATCAGAAATCAGTCCTTTTCAGCTTAAAATTTATGTGATTTTTAAAATATCAGCATTTGTCCCAACTAAAATCTGGTAACAAGAGATTTAAGGCAAAGCACAGTGGCTCCCACCTGTAATCCTACCACTTTAGGAGGCCAAGGCAGGCAAATCACTTTAGCCCAGAAGTTCCCTGGGCTTGAGACTAGCCTGGGTAACAGGGCGAGACCCCGTGTCTACAAAAAGTTTTAAAGGGGGAGAGAGAGAGAGAAATTTAAAAGAATTTTTGTTAAAGAGCTCCATGGTTAGAAGTCAGCTTAATTAAAAGCTGATATTCAAGCTATGTGTATATTTTTAAAGCCTTCCTGTGTTTTCTCTTTAAATCCTATTTAAACAAATTTTGTTCAGTCGACTAAAATCTTTTTTTAAAAATGTGCTTGATGTCTCTATTCACTTCCTTTCTTAAAATCTATTCTCCCGTTCACTTTTACTCTACCCTATTCCTCCTTCCTCTTTGCCATCTCCAATACCACATTTTAAAAAAATCTAGAAAAGACTTCTAATGACTCAGACTCCTTAAAAAACTCAGAGAAGACCGGGCGTAGTGGCTCATGCCTGTAATCCCAGCACTTTGGGAGGCCGAGGCAAGTGGATCTGAGAGGCACCTGAGATTGGGAGTTCGAGATGAGCCTGGCTAGCATGGTAAGACCTGGTCTCTACTAAAAATACAAAAATTAGCCGGATGTGGTGGTGCACAGCTGTAATCCCCACTACTCAGGAGGTTACGGCAGGAGAATCGCTTGAACCTGGGAGGCGAAGGTTGCAGTGAGTGGAGATCGTGCCACTGCACTCCAGCCTGGGTGACAGAGCGAGACTCCGTCTCAAAACAAAACAAAACAACAACAACAACAACAAAAAATGCCATTTGTAAGGGCATCTCCCTCTCTCACCCAAACCTCCAAAACCTTTTAGAATAGAAAAGACAATGGCTTAAAATTTAGATAACTTTACCTTTATTTAGATCTAAATTCTATGCCTTTGAAATATACATTTTCTACCTCATTTCACCTAAAAGTCATGTCTTAGAGATACAAGTTTAGAGTTGCCTAGTTAATAATTAAGACATAAAACAGATAATTACAAAATTGATAGTCTGAAGTTGGGGAAAACTACCTAGAAACTGACAAATAAAAAATCTGGTCTGGGCCGGGCGCGGTGGCTCAAGCCTGTAATCCCAGCACTTTGGGAGGCCGAGACGGGCGGATCACGAGGTCAGGAGATCGAAACCATCCTGGCTAACACGGTGAAACCCCGTCTCTACTAAAAAATACAAAAAACTAGCCGGGCGCGGTGGTGGGCGCCTGTAGTCCCAGCTACTCGGGAGGCTGAGGCAGGAGAATGGCGTGAACCCGGGAGGCGGAGCTTGCAGTGAGCTGAGATCCGGCCACTGCACTCCAGCCTGGGCGACAGAGCGAGACTCCACCTCAAAAAAAAAAAAAAAAAAAAATCTGGTCTGGCGTAGTGCCTCACGCCTGTAATTCCAACACTTTGGGAGGTCAAGTTGGGAAAATTGCTTGAGCCCAGGAGATCAAGACCAGCCTGGGCAAGATGGTAAAACCCCCTGTATCTACAAAAAATACATAAATTAGCCAGGTATGGTGGCACGCGCCTGTAGTCCCAGCTAGTCAGTCAGGTAGAAGGATTGCTTGACCCCTGGAGGTCGAGGCTGCAGTGAGCTGTGATGGCACCACTGCACTCCAGCCTAGGTGACAGAAGGAGAATCTGTCTCATTTAAAAAAAAAAAAAAAGGCCAGGCGCGGTGGCTCAAGCCTGTAATCCCAGCACTTTGGGAGGCCGAGACGGGCGGATCACGAGGTCAGGAAATCGAGACCAGCCTGGCTAACACGGTGAAACCCCGTCTCTACCAAAAAAATTACAAAAAACTAGCCGGGCGAGGTGGCGGGCGCCTGTAGTCCCAGCTACTCGGGAGGCTGAGGCAGGAGAATGGCGTAGACCCAGGAGGTGGAGCTTGCAGTGAGCTGAGATCCGGCCACTGCACTCCAGCCTGGGCCACAGAGCAAGACTCTGTCTCAAAAAAAAAAAAAAAAGGATAAATCTATAAGCTCTACTTCAAGTATTTTGTTAAAAAATAAAAACTTTAACTCAAATGTCTGTTTAATTCACATGACTTTGTAAACCAAAAGTAAAATTCTAAAGCTCCCTAACCATCTGAATGGACCACTCCTCACAGCCAAGGGTATTGTAAACTTAACCTGAAAACTAGGTCAGGCCATGATGGGAAGGGGGAACCAGACCCTCCTCCCTTTTGGAATTAATGATAGAACAGACTTAGTCTGATAAGAAACATACATTCATTTATTCATATATTTTTAATTTTTTGAGACAAAAATGCCTTTGACTAAATAACTGATTACTCATATCATATAGAGGCCTGGCTTTGGTGGAAGCCCATCTGCAATACCACTGCCTAAAATGAGACACAACTAATAACTATTTAACTAGACTGGCCTATTCTCAGGACTAAGAGACTAGTTCCATGGCTTATAAGACAATTCACCAACTCAATTTCTGGACTATAACTTTTTTTTTTTATTTTAACCCCGAGGAAATCTGGGGCTCAGAAGACAATACCCTAAAATGAAGGCCTCAGTAGCAACCTCAAAAGCAGAAGTTTTTCTCTGACCCTCTCCTGTCCTCCTGTCGCTGGGTCCCATTCTCCCCCAAGGCCAGCTATACAAACCAGAACCTCTTTTCCCCAAAGCCAGCCATAAAACCTAAAATTACTCTATGTAAAAACTGGCCATAAAAAATTATCTGACCTACCTTATTTGATTTAGGTCCTAAGACTCCCTGCCTCCCCCGTCCAGAGAGGGTCGTGCCCCATACCCAGAAGGAAGGAATGTGAGAGGCGGGAGGAATCTCAACAGGCCTTCCTGGGTTTCCCTACTCAGTCTGTTAACATTACAGCATGCCCTTCTGTCCAGCCATATTGCTACACAGCTGTCCATACTTTGTAAAACAGAAACATAAAAATTGGCAATTTCAGGCTGGGCACGGTGGCTCACGCATGTAATCCCAGCACTTTGGGAGGCCAATGCAGGCGGATCACAAGGTCAGGAGTTCGAGACCAGCCTGGCCAGCATGGGGAAACCCTGTCTCTACTAAAAAATACAAAAAATTAGCCAGGCATGGTGGCACATGCCTGTAGTCGCAGCTACTTAGGAGGATGAGGCAGGAGAATCGCTTGAACCCAACAGGCAGAGGTTGCAGTGAGCCGAGATCATGCCACTGCACTCTAGCCTGGGAGACAGAGCAAGACTTCATCTCCAAAAAAAAAAAAAATATATATATATATATATATAAACTGGCAATTTCCCCTATATCTTTGGGTCTTCATTCTAAAGGCGCTCATATATACATATTAAATAAATTTATCTCCCTTTTCTCCTATGAATCAATTAGTCTCACGTCAGTGATTTTCAGCAAACTTTTAGGAGGCCACGTGTCTTGGCCCTCACAACCCCAATTCCCATGTCTGAGTCCAGTTCAGTAGATGTGGACCCTGGGCCTCTTTCCCCACCTTGTTCATCCAACAGCTCCTTGCCTTTTAACCTTCAGGCTTGACTCCTGGGCTAAAACAAGTTTCAGGCAGGCGCCCCTCCCCACCTAGGACCACCAGGCTCAGGCCCCTGCGGGTTACAAGGTGAGCTGAGCATCCCCTCCAGTCCTCTCCCGTCCCCCTCCCTGAGGGAGCTGCCCCATCACATTGGTCCTTGTGAGTGTCACACCCCTCCCCTGCTGTTGGGCAAAGAAAGCTCCAGTGTCAGCCTCCCTCCACTCCTCAGCAGTGCTCATGCCTCTCCCACCTCAATCCTTCTTGACCCCTGAATTAGCTGGACTTACCTGCATCCTTCTAGAGTTCTTTTATGCTTCCTGATGTAATCTCAGAGAAGATGAACAGAACTCGATAACTGTGCTGCCCCATCCCCTCCCCAGCCTTGATCTCTTTTTTTTTTTCCTTTTTTTTTTTTTTTTTGAGACAGAATCTCACACTGCCACCCAGGTTGGAGTGCAATGGTTCAATCTTGGCTCACTGCATCCTCCGCCTCCCAGGTTCACACGATTCTTCTGCTTCAGCCTCCCGAGTAGCTGGGATTACAGGTGCACACCACCATACCTGGCTAATTTTTTTGTACTTTTAGTAGAGAGGGGTTTCACTATGTTGGCCAGACTGGTCTCGAACTCCTGATCTCATGATCCTCCAGCCTCAGCCTCCCAAAGTATTGGGATTACAGGCATAAGCCACCGCCCCCGGCCTTGATCTCTTAATTGCTTCCCTTTTTCCTCAGAGTTACATTTTCCCCACTCTAATCTGTCTCCCTGCAGTTCAGGCATCTTCTTCTCTAACCTTTCAAGCCTCTTGTTCACACCCCACACAGATGAGGGAGATTATCTGCTTATTTCTCACCCAAGGGAGAGAGCCCTAGGGGAGAGTCAGAGCCAGGATCAGAGCCAAGAGCCAGAGCCAGATGCTGCTGCTGAATGAAACAGCGGAGATGCAAAAGCAAAGCCAGAGCCATCCGTCAGCCCAGTGTTTGTAATGGGTACAGGGTTTGAATGTTTGCAGGGTGCTCTGGTGTGGAGCAGTCCATCTGGTTATCATCACCATGACCATGTAAGTAGGAAATATTCTGATTTTCCATATGAGAAAAAGGCCCAGAAGGTTCAGTCACTTGCTTTAGCACATATGGCTACTAATCAGTGAAGAACAGCCTCAAATCCAGGTTTGTCTCACCCCAGGTCTCCCACTTTTTTTTACTGCACTGGCATAAACTTTGACCTGTGAGGGAACAGTTAACTGTCCCAGAGGGACTGGGGAGCCCCCCTCTCCAAGAGACTTGAATATTTGGGACCTTCTGCTCTTCTACATCTTGAGATTGGGAAAGAACTGTATCTTTATCACATATTTACTACAAAAACAATCTGTGCAACAAGCCCTTCCCCAATCACCCTATTTAAAATTATCACCACCCCAAAACTCCATATATCTCACTCCCATTTTTCCCTTCATGAACTTATTACATCCACCATGCTAAGTATTTTACTTATTGTCTTCCTACCACCACTCCCACCCAGGAATACAAGTGTCATGATGGCAAGAATTTTTGTCTGTTTTGTTTGCTACTGTATCCCTCACTTTATAATGTTTGACATAAAATAGGTGCTCAATAAAAATACATTTACAAGGCTGGACATGGTGGCTTATGCCCATACTCCCAGCACTTTAGGAGGGTGAGGTGGGAGAATTGCTTGAAGCCAGAAGTTCGAGACCAGTCTGAGCAACATAGCAAGTAAGACCCCATCTCTACAAAAACATTTTTAAAAATTAGTCAGGCATGGTGGCGCACACCTGTGGTCCCAGCTATCCCAGAGGCTGAGGCAGGAGGATCACTTGAGCCCAGGAGGTTGAGGCTATAGTGAGCTATAATTGCATTGCTGTACTCCAGCCTGGGCAACAAAGTAAGACTCTGTCTCCTAAAAGAAGAAAAAATGTTATTTACAAAATGAACAAGGAAGCCAGAGCCAAGTTTCTTGTATCACAGTCAAAAACATGAATCCACCATGGAACCTCTCAAGTGCTGCTGGCGTCCTGAAATGTTTGTCTCCCACCCCACCCGAGAACTTAGACTGTACTGACAGAAGTCACTGGCTACATAGGGACCCGTGTTCATCCCAAAGTGAGGACAGCAGCTGGGTCTCAAGGCCTCTTTATTACACAAGATGCTAATGGGACTCATTAAAAGCTTCTCATTATCCAGCTAATTACTGGGCTATGTGGGCAAAGAACATGGGCCAGGACCCAGGGTTGGGAGCATTTGGTAGGATGAGAAGTGGGAAGCTGTTTACATGCAAATGGCATGACTGTTTCACTCCTGTGAGGAGCCCAGGTGCTGTTCCTAATTGGATCCATCCATCTCCCTCCTCCTCCTCTCCTAACCCCACCAATCTGGAGCTGGAGGCCCAAGCTAAGCAGGCTGAAGGGAGTTGCATGTGCAAGAGGAGGAGGTGTTAAGCCAAGCGCTGAGGACCAAAAGCCTCCTGGGTCCAATCTCTGCATCCAATCCTCTCCCCGACCAACCCATCCGTCCCTGCTCCCAAGCCCTGGCACCAGGGAAGCAGGGCTTCAGCAAAGGTCCACCATAAATAATGTCCTTTGATGATGCAGCATCTCAAAGAGGATGGCAGGAGCCAAGGATGGTGGCAGGGGGCAGGGAACAAGGGGATGGCAGGGAGAGCTGATCACCCCTTGATCTCTGGGATTAGCAAAGACTTGAAAGAGCTAATGCTAGGCTATGCTGGAGAAGTGATGAGGGAGGGAGGTATTGGAGGGCTAGGACAGCCTGGGCTTCATTTTGCCTACAAATCATATGGAAATGACACGTAAAGTGGGTGTTGCGGCTATAGAGTGCCCAAGTGTTTTTTCTTGAACACCCACCCTTTATTTGAGCCACATCTCAGATGATGTCCCTGGCCTAGAGGAGCAGGGTACTTGGAGTCCAGGGTCCTTAGCAGCTCTTCCCCTGCAACTTCCCCTCTTTGCCGCTACGACGGGTTAGGGATGAGGCCAGGAAAAGGTGTGTACAGTTGTGCTGTGATGAGACAGGTTAGTCAGTAATTCACTAAGGGCCAGAGGTAGAAGCAGACCCTCTAGTTTGTGCACATGAGATGGCCTGAATATATCCACCACAGGCACAACTTATGGACTCTCTCAAAATCCCAGAGGGGTACTGGCGAGGGCAGGGCAGGGCTAGGGTCATATGTGACACTGGGTGGAGATACCAATGAAGAGTGGAAGGATGACAGCATTCTATGTCCTGCCATGTCCTGCAGCCAGGAGACAGCTGGAGAAAACCCCACAGAGCAAGGAACAAGAGGCCCTCAGAGCCTGGGGAAGAAATGGACTAAGCCAGGAGGACTGAACTAGAGCTGGTTTAAGCTGTGAGATGCTAGGATGGCTCCTCATGGGTTAGGGGAATCCAGGATGGCTTGTGCCCCTCAGAGGCCGAAACAACCCAGACTCTGACAGCGCTGAACTGGCAGAAGGGAAAGGGCTAGGAGAGAAGAGGCAGGGCTGGGGAGGGGAGGACTGGTAGCAGAACTCCAGCTTCTCCCACAGTGATGGAGCTAATTCCAACCCTGTAATACAGGTGGGGAAACTGAGTCCCTATTGGTTTCAGGGGATGAAAACACACACTCGGGCTCCAGAAAAGAGGCAGAGACAGGAAAGAGGAGGAGGAAGGAAGAGACAGAAGAGTAAAAGAGGAGGGGAGTGCCTTCCCTTCCTCGAACTCCAGTCCATCCACATGATGGGCACATTGAGGACAGGGGTGAGGGCCCTAGCCCTTCCCCTCTCCCACCACCCACAGCCCAGGGAGCTGACAGTGCCTTTAGCCCTGTGAAGGGAAATGCAGGATAGGGAGCAGCAGCTGCATGTTCTCCTGAAATTGCTTCTGAAAATGACCACTTCACTGGGAAAGTGACGACAATTTGGGCCCTGGGAGCAGGAGATGAGATGGAAAGCGGGGGCGATGAGGCGCAGGTCACCACCCCCCTCTCGGCCAGATAGGCCCTTCTCGGCCTGATTCTGAGAAGTCAAGGATGGGGAGAGCTGTTGGGGGGTGGGAGAAGGCTGGTCAGAACCTGAGTTACCCCTATTCTGAACAGAGCCACTCTTCTCCCAAATAAGGCAGGCTCTAGCCCCTCACCCGCCTGAAAACAGATGATTCCTCAGGTCCTATCTTAGCTTAGAGCAGGGTGTGCCAGAAGCAAGTGGCTTGTGCTCGGAGAGCAGATTAATCTGCAGGCAGGAAGAGAAGTTAATCAGTTCTCCCTGGCCAGCATGATAGCCGGGCCGTGAGCTGCCTGCAGATGGAAGTCAAGTGGAGGGAGACCCCAGTCTCAAGGCACAGTGAGTTCAGGGAAGGAAGTGGGAAGAGGTAGGCAAGGTAGAGATCTTGAAAGGAGGAAGAGACAGCCAGAGACAAAAACAAAGGCAGCCCCTGGTAAGCTCTCACAGACCACAGATCTAAATTTTACTGTGAATATATGAGCAGCTTGTTCCCCAAAGGTAGAGGCCAGGATGGTGAGAGGCTGAGACAAGACAGAATCTATGAGAAAACAGATATGAGGGGGAGTAGAAAAATATTTACAGCATTTTACAAAATATTACATATTGATATCAGTCAGAGCCCACAGAAACAGGGACAATGAGACGGTGTGAGATAGTTGGGAGGGTGAGAAAAAGATAATGACGATGATGCAGGAAAAATAAAGGAAGAGGAGAGGAAAGGGCCAGGTCACAGGGATGGGAGGGTCTTGATGAGGGAGCCTCCCAGTGAAGGGCCACCTGCTGCAGGCCCCAGCTGTGGGACAGCGACGAGCAAGATAACTGTTGGCAGCAGTTTGGCATCTCGGGTGTGTGAGAAGGAAGGGGGTGTTGGGGAGGCTGGTGTGATGCAGCCCTGTGTTGTGTGTGGGAGTAGAGGGGGTGATGGCGCTCTCCCACGTTCAGGAGACCCTGCATTCCGCAGCACTCCTAGCATACATAAGCCCTCCAGCCTTGGGCCACTTTTCAGGCTAAATCGCCAAAGGATCCCAGTTTCTGCCAAGATAGGGATGCTCACTTCTTCCCTCCAGGGACACACTTAATGAATCAGTCCACTGGCCACCTGAGACCTAAGCCCCATCCTTAACTCCCCCCGCAGCCCCTCCACCCACCACAGTCTCTCTAAACACCCCCCAGAGCTCAGCCGGTCAAGGAGCCCGGAGACAATTTCCCTTCTTTTCCTTTCTCATTACCTCACTAGCTGGCTCCAAGGAGCTTGAGGAGGAAAAAGGGCATGGGGGCAGGGGTCTAAGTACACCTGGGTGAAAAGATAGGGGGAACAGGGACCCACCCACCCTGACCGAACCTTTCCAAGCCACATGTTTTATTAGTGAGCAAAGAGGCTGAGGGTTGGAGGAAGCTACTTTTGGAGGAGAGAACAGGAAGGGTTTGGGACAAGGGTCCTCTTCAAGGGTAGTTTAATCCCCAAGCCATGCCCCACGATCAGAGGGGTTAGAGACCCTCCCACACAGGAGGGCAGAGGGGGTTAATGCTGGTTTGGGAGGAAGCAGCTGCAGTCTCTGCATGGCGCCCCCTCCTCACTGCACTGTCACCTCCAGGCAACGACTCCCCTTCTTCTTGCAGTGTAGCTTGCTGTTGTCACCACCTACGGGGCCCTGGATGACCTTGACAGCCACACTGTTCTCTTTGAACCTCATTGAGAACCTGGAGAGGGAACAGAAAAACCAAATCTAGTGCCCATCCCCTCATCCCGACTCCCGCATTTCCATGATGGCTCCCCTATCATGTGAGTCAGAGGGCTTGAGGCCCCAAGAACCTGGGTGGGGGCCTGAGAAACACCTCCAAGCCCCACCCTGCTCTGCCCTACATGCTTCGCTTTCTGATCCCGGTCACAATGACCATTAGCCTGGCTGTCTACCCTAAGCCGCCCTTCACCCCCAACTCATGGCCTCACTTCTCAGTCACGGTAACTGCAAGCTGCCTCTGTGTGGCATCCAGCACAGCCCGGTATATTTTGGTCAGCAGTTCAATCACATGCTCGCTGACCAGCAGGAAGTCCCCCTTGGAGCCCACCGATGACATCTTAGGAAGAGGGAAAAATAGCAGGAAAGGGATTCATTTTTTCTCTCCAGCAGCACCTGAGGGACATCAAAGGCCCAGAGCGAAAGGTCTGGTCCCCATCACCTCCAGCCTTCCCCAGCTCTGGGATGCATACCACCTTCTCCAGTCCAAGGCCTGCCCCACCCAGCTCTGATACCTCACTCAGATGCAAGCTAAAGAGCCCATCCTTGAAGCTGGTGACTGACACCCCAGCCACATTGTCTAGCCCAATGACAATTTTGGCCTGGGACTTCTTGGTGTCTGTGAGAATCACATGGCCCTTGGTCAGGAGGAGAATCCGAGAAGAAGTCTAGGGACGGAACAGGAAAGGGTAAGGAAAGGCAGGATTAATTGCCCCCACTCCACCTGGCAGGGCGCAAACACAGCCTGCCATCCACTCTGCAGATGCCAGAAAACAGCTCTGCAGTAGCTGTGGGAGGAGTTCAGCCTGCAGACCCTTACCTTGCCATTGCCACGATTGACCTTCTTCACGGCCTCTGCCATCAGAACAGGCCCTTCCTCCCCACCTTTCAGCTTCTGCAGCTTGGGGTTCCCTTGCAGCCCAATGTAGTCACCACAGAATGGAATGGGGACACTGAGAACACATGGGAGGTGTGCAGCAGAGACAAGCCCACAGGCCTCTCCCCACCCCCAGAGTTCCCATTCGAGTCCTCCTGGGCCCTTCCCCCACATCCATGTATCCTCTGTCAGTGTCCACAGAGCACAGTCTGGGACCAAGACATCAGCACCACCTGGAGAGTTGTTAGAAAGGCAAATTTTGGTCCCCACCCCAAGACCTGCTGGATCAGAGACTCTGAGGAGGGACATAGCACCTGGGGATGACAATCCTGCCAGGTGATTCTGAGGCAGGCTCAAGTTTGAGAAGCACTGCTTGATGGAACTGGCTGTGCAGGGTCTAGGAGGCCCTCACCTCTGGGGATATGAAGCCTTCTTGCCCTTGAACAGTTCACTGGCACAGAGCTTTTCCCTCAGGATCTCTACCTGCTTCGGGGACAGCTGATCCCGGAACCTCTTGCACTGTGAGGAAGAAGGAACAGGAGCTAAAATCATGGAGTGGGAGGGCAGGGCTGGGGAGGGAGGTGAGAAACATCGACTAGAAGACCCTAGGAGAGGAGAGAGACTGAGGAAAAAGGACAGGCACTAGACACCTCAGGGAGAGGCCAGGGCTGGAGGACCATTGAGGAGGAGTGCAGAAACCGAGGGAGGCTGGGGTAGGGAATGGACACCATCAAATAAAAGCACCAGGAGGGCTCTATGCTCAGCTCTCAGGGCAAGGCTTAGACCCAGACAGGTGCTGAATAAGCATTTCCTGAATAAAAGAACAAGTTACATGATGCGAAGTGAAATAAGCCAGACACAAAAGGACAAATACGATATGATTCCTACTTATATGAGGCACCTAGAAAAGTGAAATGCATAGAAACAAAGTAGATTATAGGATATCAGGGGCTAGGGGAATGGGAGAATAGGGGGTTATTGCATAATGGGTACAGAGTTTCAGTTTGGGGTGATGAAAAATGTGTATGGAGATGGATGGCAGTGATGGCTGCAGAACAACATGAATGTCGCTCATGCCACTGAACTATACACTTAAACACTGTTAAAATGGTAGATTGTATGTTATGTACATATTACCACAATTTTTTTAATGAGAAAAAAATAGAAGAGGGAGGCAAAAGAGGAAAATCAGGGTGAGGGGGAAAAAAGATGAAATGAGAGGAGGGGTGCCTGGGATCCACTTGCCTTCCACTGGTAGAAGAGTTGCTGCAGCTCCTGATTCGCTGTGCTGAGGCACTTGTAGGGGGCGGCTGGCCATGTCTTGTCCAAGATGTTTGTGGATGGCAAATTGTTCTTCAGCCCCAGTAGGAATTTCTGTACCTGGTTTGGGAGCAGGGGGATTGGGAGTAGAGTGATGAGAAGAAACACTTCCTGACAGGCACACTGGCACCCAGATCCTGCCACTTCAAAGGAGGAGATTAACCCACAGTGAGAAGCAAGGGGTGGAGCTGAAGAGATGGAAGGGAGTCACCTCCTGGATCTTTTTCAGCGTGAGGTGCAAGCTTGAGGCCGGGAGGTAAGAGCATGAATAGGAGACTGGAGGGAGAGAAAGATTAGTTCCAACCAGAGACCTGCTACCCAGGGCAGTGAGGTAAGAGGAACGAATATGAAAGCTGGTTTCAAAGTTTTGCTCCTGTAGCTTTCTATTCCCTCTGTTCACAATTACCTACGGGTGGCAGCCACTGTCTGTGTCGGCTGTTGGCTAGGTACCAAATTTCCCCTCCTCTCAAATCAGTCAAGTCCAAACATGTCAGCCTCCATTCAAAGGAAGAAGGAACAAATAAAGGAGCAAAGGAGAAAGAGCAAATGAAGGTTCAGGGAGGCAATGAAGAGGCCCAGAACTTCAGAGCCCCCATTCCTCTCTTAAGCTTTGGGATCCAGACCCTCGAACAACAAAGAGGGGCTATAAGCAAATGTGTCTCATGTCTGAATGAGTAATAGTCAGGGTTCTAACCACGGTCAAAAATCCAATCAGTGGAGGTCAGTTACAATTTGCTCCAGCCTCTGTCCAAGATCCCATGCTCTTCTTCCTTCTCTCTGGACTTTCCCAAGGTTTCACTGGAAGTGCTTTTCTCTCCCTGCTTTCCTCCCTGACACTTAGACCTCAGCCTCATGTCGTAGGACCTCTGCATTCCCCGGGCACATCACCCAGACAGGACTCTTTCCCATGCCCCTACCCAGCCCACACATGATCACTGTGTGCCTTGGCTCAACTCTGCCAACCTGGGAGATCAGCTCAAAGCCCTCCCTGATTCCCCAAGCCCCAGATTGCCTCTCCTTTCTTTGAAGCCCCACAGCAATTTGCCTACACTCATCTTTGTACTATAGTTATTTGCATGGAAAACAGCTCCCTTTTCTAGACACTGAGTCCTTATAAGGCAGGATCCCAGGTCTCACATTTTTTTTCACTATTCAACATTTTTTGAGTGTCCACTTAGTGCCTGGCACTGTTCTAGGTATTGGGACATAACAGTCAACAAAGTCTTCATTTTCACTGGATTTACATTCTACTATAGGGTGGAGAAGGGGACCAACTACACAAGCAAATAAATATAGAGGGTGATGTCAGATAATGGCATCTGCTGTGATGCAAAGAAGTAGACCCTGAGGCAGGAATGACTGGCAGCATATTCCAGAGACATTAAAAAGCCAGGGTGTGCAAAAATTAGCTGGGCATGGTGGTGCATGCCTGTACTCCCAGCTACTCTAGAGGTTGAGACAGGAGAATCGCTTGAACCCGGGAGGCGGAGGTTGCAGCGAGCCGAGATAGCACTACTGCACTCCAGCCTGGGTGACGGAGCAAGACTCTGTCTAAAAACAAAAGAAAGGGTGACCGGAATCACTTGAGCAGGAAAAAAGGATCAGAGAGTAGGTCGGGGCAGATCATGATGGGCCTTGTAGGCTGTGGTAAGGAGTGAAATGGAACACCATTGGAGAATTCATGCAGAAGAGTAGCATAATATGATGTTTTTAAAATTCAATATAGCTTATTATTTTGAAAGTTTTTTTAACTTACAGAAAAGTTGAAAAAAGATACAATTAACATCTGTATACTGTATGCTCCTCATCGAAATTCACCAACTGATAATGTTAACACCTTGCACTATCTGTGTACTCTAACACATATACACATGTGTGCATATAAATACATGCATATACACATTTACACAAATCCTTGCCACCCTACCATCCTAAACTAGGTTACAGATACCATGACATTTTACCCTAAAACATCAGCATGCCTCTCCCAAGAACTGGAACATTCTCTTACATGATCATAACTCCATCATCACACCTAAGAAAATCAACATCATTCATCCAACAGTGATCCACACTCAGATTTCTCTACATGTCCTTTACAAACTTATAAACATGTCCTTTTAAGCTTTGTTTTATTTTTCCTTTTCCAGGATCCAGTGAAGCTTCATCCATGACTGTTTAGTCTCCCCCAATCTAGAATGACTGTTTAGTCTCCCCCAATCTAGAATGAGGATTCTTAAGTTTTTGTTTTTGTCTCTTTTTTGGAGACAGGGTTTTGCTCTGTCACCCAGGCTAGAGTGCAGTGCCACCATCACAGCTCACTGCAGCCTTGCCCTCCCAGGTTCAAGTGATCCTTCCACCTCAGCCTTCCAAGTAGCTAGGACTACAGGTACGAGCCACCACACTCACCTAATTTTTAAAATTTTTTTGTAGTGTCTAGGTCTCACTATGTTGCCCAGACTGGTCACAAATTCCTGGGCTCAAGCAATATTCCCGCCTCAGCCTCCCGAAGTGCCAGGATTACAGGAGTGAGTCACCTTGCCTGGCCAAGGTTTTACATCCCATAGAGCACCTAGCAACCTGTTTGTTTATGGCACAGAATTACTGAAGATATAAAAAATGACTTGATTTTTGGCACTTCTAAATGTCTGAAATTTTTATGAAAATGTTTTACTAAGATATCAGGTTAAAAAATTAAAATAGAAAGAGGCAGAACACAGTATATTGCTGTAACTGCAGGAACTATCCAAGCTCATTGTAGCTTCCACTACAGGTCTGGTGGGTTTGGTGGGTTTGGGATCTGGGTCTGGAAAGGCCTCCACGACTGGAGTCCCCAGTCCCTGGTCTGATTTTATTTATTAATAATTCAAAAAACATGCCTAAGCATCTGTCATAATCCCCTTTGTTCCAATTAATGTGGAGCCTCTGAAGGCTTTCTTCTTTTCATTGTTTTTTTCTAGATTAGAAAGTTCTGCCCTTTCCTATGCAGCCCTCCTGCTCCCAGGTCTGCCTAGGGACACGGGTTGCCCAGGCCTCTATTGATGAGGGGCAGTCTTTGGCAGTGGTTAAAAGCTCTAGAGTCAAATAATTTATAACCCAGCTTTACCACTTACAGCTGTGGAACCCCTGGCAAGTTATTTAACTTCCCTGAGACTTGGCTTTTTAACTATAAAATGGGAGAAAGAAAAGAGCCTACCTCACAGGGTTGGTGAAAGTATTAGAGTCAATGCACGTAAAGAGCTTAATGCATAGTAGATGTTCAAAATGGGTAAGGCCGGGTGCAGTGGCTCACGCCTGTCATCCCAGCACTTTGGGAGGCCAAGGCGAGTGGATCGCTTGAGCTCAGGAGTTTGAGACCAGCCTGGGCAACATGGTGAAACCACATCTTTACCAAAAACACAAAAAATTAGCCAGGCGTGGTGGCATGTGCCTGTGGTCTCAGCTACTGGGGAGGCTGAGGCTGAAGGACGGCTTGAGCCCAGGAGATGGAGGTTGCAGTGAGCCGAGATCATGCTTACTGCATTTCCAGCCTGGGCGACACAGCAAGATTCCATCTCAAAAAAAAAAAAAAAAATAGGCTGGGTGCAGTGGCTCACACCGGTAATCCTAGCACTTTGGGAGGTCGAGATGGGCAGATCACTTGAGGTCAGGAGTTTAAGACCAGCCTGGCCAACATGGTGAAACTCTGTCTCTACTAAAAATACAAAAATTAGCTGGGCATGGTGGTGCATGCCTGTAATCCCAGCTCAGGAGGCTGAGGCAGGATAATCACTTGAACCTGGGAAGCGGAGGTTGCAGTGAGCCAAGATCACACCATTTACTCCAGCCTGGGCGACAAGAGTGAAACTCTGTCTCAAAAAGTAAATAAATAAATAAATAAATAAATAACAAATGATAATGGATACTAGCGTTAGTTACAGTCAAGGCAGTGGCAAATTGGAATAGTCAGAAACACTGGGGGGATCAGTGCCCAGTGGCTGCAGACTTCTATGGGGGTGTGATTTATTGAGACCCTGGTCTAAACCCAGCAGCTTCTGGGTTGACAATTAGTAGCTGCCTGACAATATACAGATGAAAGAAAGGAGGAAGAATGGCAGTCAGGAGGTAACAGCAAAATCAGATTACAAGTCTCAGGTGTGTAGCAAGAAGCATGTATGGTGGGAAGGCAGTTACTCTGGCACCAGCACAAGAGGTGAACAGGCAACTGAAGAGACCTGGAAGGCCGGGCGCGGTGGCTCAAGCCTGTAATCCCAGCACTTTGGGAGGCCGAGACGGGCGGATCACAAGGTCAGGAGATCGAGACCATCCTGGCGAACCCGGTGAAACCCCGTCTCTACTAAAAAATACAAAAAACTAGCCGGGCGAGGTGGCGGGCGCCTGTAGTCCCAGCTACTCGGGAGGCTGAGGCAGGAGAATGGCGTGAACCCGGGAGGCAGAGCTTGCAGTGAGCTGAGATCCGGCCACTGCACTCCAGCCTGGGTGACAGAGCGAGACTCCGTCTCAAAAAAAAAAAAAAAAAAAGAGACCTGGAAGATGGAAATTCCCTGGGGACGGGAAAAGAACGAGCAAATGAAGTCTCAGGAAGGCAAAAAAGAGGCCCAGAGCTTCAGAGCCCCCATTCCTCTCTTGAGCTGAGGGATCCAGACTCTCAAACAACAAAGAGGGGCTGCAAGCAAACATGTCTTATGTCTGAATGAGCACAGTCAGGGTCCTAACTATGGTCAAAAACCCAGTCAGCAGAGGTCGGTTACAATTTGCTCCAGCCTCTGTCCAAGATCCCATGCTCTTCCTCCTCTCTGGCCTTTCCCAAGGTTTCATTGGAAGTGCTTCTCCCTCCCTGGTTTCCTCCCTGACACTTCTCAGAAGCACTATTGCTATCCGACTGATGTCTCCAGAAGTTACTCTTCTCTGTCCCTGTTTTTCTCCCCCTGGGAACTGCCTGTAAGTTTGAATGTGTAGGCCTTCCAGGTAGGTCTTCCCACCCAGCCTGACCCACGTCCTCCAGAATTAGGATAGGTCCTTCCTGAGATTTACTTTCTGACTTGCCAACAATAGTTTCAGAGGAAGTAGAAGGAAGACACAATTCCCCCACTTTCACCCCAGCCGTAAAATGTATCTTGGGAGGTTGGGCTAGTTAATGTGCAGATCACTCTACTCTTCAATGAGGCTTAGCCTCTTCAACTGTTGTTAAACATCCAGCCCCAAGCTCTTCACAAGCCTATTTGACCATAGACCAGATGATGGGTGTGCTGAGACCCCTTCCTGCCACAAGGTTGCCTGGAGTGTCCACTCATGCCAAAATGCTATCTGATTCTGCCCCTGAGTACAAGGCACTGGGGCCTGGTCCCTACAGGTAGCTGCCCTCTTCTCCTAGGACTTAACTACATGCAGACTGAGGAAACTCTTGGGGGAAAGCTTTGGGTTGCCTCTTCTCAAACCCCTCTCCCAAACCTGTGCCTCCCTGCTCCATCCCTAACATCCACCCTAACCCATACCACTTACCATGCTCTTGTAGATGAAATCTGCCAAGGTGAGGGCAGCCTCTGACCGGAAATATTTGCGATAATTCTTTCGGGCCTGGCAGAAAAGTACAAAAAAGTAGCCAAAGTGAAGATAGGCAGATTCTGGAAGAGGTTCTACTATTTTTTAACCACACAAAGACCTGAGTAAGATAAAGAGCTGAGACTGTAGCTGGAAGGAGGTAGTAAAGTCAGACAAGTTGGCAGTGAGGACACTTAGAGCAGAAGGCAAAGTTCTGCTGCCAAGTTAGGCATCTACACACCCAGACACCTACACAGGTCTCCCCTATAGGCCTCTCACTCCCAGATACCCACCCACACATGGACGGACTGATACACAGAAGTACAGCCTGGGTGCAGGCAGGACTAGCTCTCTGCTGCTCTAGCCAGCAGGTGGCACAATCCAGGAGGAACAATGTGAGGAAGCCTCTCTTCCACTCTCCATTACCTTCCACCCTCTCACAAAGGCCTGGATCAATAACACGGATGCCTTTATCTTCCCATAGTGTTTCTTTTGCTGTAGAAAACATGGGAGTTGTTAGAAAAACAGCATCTCCTGAGCCACCTTCCATCCTCCCTATTAGAGTGAACACAGTCGGATTTTGGGGGTGACCATACCACATTTCCCCGAAACCAAGCAGAGATGAGGATCTGACTCTTTCGCATCAGCTGGTAGTGGGTGCGGCAGCGCCAGCCTCGGTAAATCTTCTGAATGAGTGTGGCCAGCTGCTGGAGTCTCAGGCGCCTCTGTTCTTCGAGGTAGAAAAGCTGTGGAGAGGTGGAAGAGACTGGCTCAGGGGAACAGTACTGTCCTCTCCTATACCCCACAGTACTTAGGCTTCCCAACTAGGCCTTATTTGATCATTCCTTTGTCTTCTTAGTTCATTTATTTATTCATTCAGTAAACAAGGATCTACTGAACTCTAACTTTGTAGCTAGATGTTGATCACTCCGACCCTCAAGGGCTCTGCCTCAGGCAGAGGCACTTAGAGCCTTGCAGCACCGAGCTCCCCAGACTCAGGGCAGTGTAGGAACCCAACAGTTCAGTTCCCAGGGATACGGTTCCTACAGACAGGAAGCTTCCCATCTACTATCCATTCCAGGTTATACATGCTCCCACCCCCTCCAGCCTTTCTCAAGTGGGCTTTCACTCTTCCACCTTCCACCCTCACCAAATGCAAGTGCACTCTCTAACTCACAGTCTTGGGGCTTCTAATGAATATCTTTGTCTTGCCAAAGGCCAGCTCCCCCGAGGACATGCTCAGCTCCCCCAGGACCTTCTCGACACCTTCCCTATGGAAGCAGATGACAGAAAGCTGCAGAGGGGTATCTCAAGAGAGAGTCCTCTTCCACCTTTCCCCTAATCCTTTCAGCCTCCAAGAAGTGATCATTCAATTCATTCTTCCAAGTATCCATTCACCCAGCTTCAGCAGATGTGCACTGCACCTCCAGGTCTCTTCCTCCAGAGATGCTTTCTGCACTGCCCTTTCCTGATGCCCAGTCTCCCCATGGGGTCTTACCGGTCTCCCCCATTCCAGTGAGGCCAGGTGCTCCGGCTCAGCAATCGGTACCTCTCCAGGAAGGGCCCGTAACCCTGGCGGTGGGCATAGCCTGCCCGTCGCACCCGCACATTCTCCAGCAGTCCCAGGTACCGAGCCTGGGTTGCCACCAGGTCTGAAGAGAACTGACCTCGCTGCTGATGCTCATTGGGCTTTATGCACCTGGTGGGAGGCAGCGTAAGGCACAGGCTTCAGGAGTTGACACCATTGACAGTGTAATCCACCATGTTCCCCTATGCTGCACACAGTCCACTTCATTGAAAATTTTCAAAGAAAGTAGACACACTGGCCTCCCCAGTTTCACTCACTTCTATGTATTCCCTACTGAATCTGATGCTTTCTCACTGGGATTCTCAGCTCCTTATCCGACTGTTTTCTGTGAGGAAAGGACCTCTGATATCCTGATTCCAGAAGCCTCCCACACAGACATGTTGTATAGCACATGGACCCTGCACATGCCATCACATATGTAGCATGTTCCCCTGCATGCCAGCATGTCACCTGATGTAGTTGGGGTTCTTGGAATACAGGTTCTTCATGAGGATGGCCACAGAACTCTTGAACTGGGCCCCAGCAGTTGGGGGGCGTTTGAGAGATGCCTGCTTAGGATTGCCCTCAGGAAACAAGGACCGAAGGAGGGGGTGCTGGGCCTTCCACATGGCCTGTGACAGGTCTCGGAAGAGTAGGTCATTATTCTTGTCAATAAAGTTGGTCACATTGTATGTCACCTGTAAAGGAGCAGCTATCGGTTTGGAGACCCCACAACCTTGTCCCAGCACTTGGCCCTCCCAGTCTCATTGTGAAGTATTCCAGACTCTCACCTTCCCCGGGTTCCTCCCCCATTGCCTTCAGCCTGGGCTTGGGCCCTAATCTCTGCCCTCCAGCCCTGCCATTTCACCTTGCCCGCATAGTGGCAGATGCGAAAGCAGCTGAGGCCCATGGTGTGGTCATATTGACGCTGGGCATTCTGGGTGACTTTGCTCTCATAGTGGCCATGCTTGGAGAAGAGCTGGTTCAGCTTTGCTAGGAAAGTGGAGTCACTGACCACCCCAGGCCGCAGGCATTCCTCATCCAACATGGCCAGGATACCTCGCTGATTCTGGGCCAGGGGAACAAAAGAAGGCCAACCTAAATCTGGTCCTCCAAGATGTCCACGTTCTCACTGCTGCCCCCTTTCTCCACTCTTATCTTCTGCCTTCTTTACTGTCCCTACCAAGTGGGGAGTCACGGAGAGAGACAGGGGAAGGATGTTCAGGCAGTCTGGAAGAGGAAGTCCCACAGATAAGAGAATGATAACTCACATGCTCAATGAGGTTACAAATGATGCCATTATCAAAGTAGTCCACCTTTGTCCACGGTATGCCCTGGTCAGGGGAAACAATTACAGGGAACAGGTCCAAGACAAGCCTCCAGAGACCTCACCAGATCCAGCCTTTCACCCACCCAACAAAGGACATCAGAAAGTCCCATAATTCAGAGGGGTCCTTGGTATGATTTCTATTTATGTCCCCATCCCTCCAAGGTTGGTGGAGAATTTGTGGGGTGGGTAGACAGACACACGGAAGGAACTGGAGTAGCAGTGACAGAGGGTGAGACAATGCAGAGATCCCTGTAGGTGGTGTAGGGTGGAGAGGGAAGTGTAACATGTTGAGTGAAGATTAGGATAGAGATTTCCCATGTGGGAGTGGGGAAGGATCCATGTGTATGTGGAACAGCGGCCACACTACTCTGTGCTCTTTAAAACCACAGCATGTGAGTGAGAGTTTATCATCAAACAACAAGGCTAATTTGATACATCTTCAAAGATCTACATCCGTGATTCTCAAACTTCAGTGTGCATCACAATCACCTGGAGGGCTGTTAAAATACAGATTGCTGGGTCCCACTCCCCAAGTTTCTGATTCAACAGGTCTGGGATGTGGGCCTGGAATCTGTATTTCCAACATGTTTCCAAGTGATTTTGATGCTGCTGGTCCAGGACCACCCTTTAGGAACCACTTTATCTACATGAGACTTTTAGACTATATAATGTTTTGAAAAGCAAGAATGGTGCAAAAGCAGAAGAACCAAAGATAATTGTTCTCTACTTTGGGGACTTGCTGGGCATCAGGTCTACAGACAGGACAGCTCCTGACCCCACCCAAGGGTCAGATGCTCTAGGCTGGGACATTCTCAAGTATGGCTGGGAAGCATAGGTCTTTCTTTCCTCCCTCTATCACAGGTCTTTAGAGAAAACAGAACTAAATTAAGTTGCCCTCCCACTTCATCCCCCATATACCTTCCCCAACCAGTTAAAGGAATTATGATATCCTTAAAATACTATGTTGTTGTAAAAAAGCATCCTTACATACTGATATGGAAAGATCCTGTTATGCGATGACGACAAGGTACAGAACAGAGAGTATTTACTGCCATTTGTATAGATTTTATGGGGAAATATATTTACAAATTTGCTTGCATATGCGTAAGAGACTTCTGGAAGGAGGCCCATGTTGGTTGCCTCTGAGTGGGGAGGAGAACTAGGAGGCTAGGGGCAGAAGCAGGAGGGAACGTTTCCTTATATATTTTTTAAGCTTTTTGAATTTTGAAGCATGGGAATGTATTATGTATTTGATCATTTAAATCGTTAAAATTAAAACACACAAAACAACTAAAGAAACTTTTTCACACATTGTGACCACATTGCCTGAAATTCTGTTACAAATGATTCCTGAGAGCTCACAAGGGAACATCCCTGGGAGGGTTTTGATGAGTGAGACTCTCAGCCATTCACACTTTGAAGGGAATGAGCTCAGTCAGAGAGCTTTTCTAACACCTAGCCATAGAAATTGGAGCCATGTGGCATTTTTGGTAAGGAAGTCTGGGATCATGGTGTTACAAGAAAGGACAGCAACTGTAGCTAGGGCCCGGGGGAGACCAAGGACTCTGAGATGTTAGAGAAGGGCACAGAAAGAGATGTGGTTGGGCCAAGCCCAGGAGAAATGTCCTTTTTATATTTGGCTCACAGTCTGCCATAGGCCAAGCACAGCTGTCATTTCCCTCTTGTCAGGACTTTCCACACGTGCACCCTGGGAGGCCAGGGAAATGCAGAATGGAGAGCAGAGGATTAGGGCTACTTGGTAATGCTGGAATGATCTACTCTGCAAGGGAAACATTTTGTCCTCTGTGTTCCCATCTGGGGATGACTTAGAGGAAATTGTGATCAAGAAGAAAGGAAGCTCTGGCATATGCCTAGAAGTTGTTTAAGAGGGGAAAGTAGAAAAGACTTAGTTTACTTCTCTCTCATATTCCTCTTGCTCTTCTTTCAAGGTCATCTCTATGAACACCTGCTGCAGCTTCTCATTGCAGTAGTTGATCACAAATTGCTCAAAGCTATTATCCTGAGAGAGGGAGCACAGGTTAGAGAGCTCACTCCAAGACTTTCTCCCTCTCAGCCCTACCTCCCCCCACTCGCATCCCCCCTGTGAGCCTGTCCACCTCTAATCCTAGGGGAGCAGGGTTCTGAGGTGAGGCACTCTCACCTCTAATATCTCAAAACCGTAGATATCAAGGACTCCCATTACCTTCTTCTTTTCCCCGATGCCCACCTGAAGAGGACAGAAAGATAAATCTGAGGACAGGCCCCCTCTGCACACCAGGCCAGGTCCTTCTGGAGCGGATGGGGTTGGAGTAGGGGGCAAACAGAACTAGAAAGAGCTTTGCCAAACTGGAAAGGAATTGTTGTGATTTTACTCTTGCTCCTCCATACACTAGAGAACAAAACAAAGAGGGAGGCAAGAAGGAAAAGGAAGATACAGATAGATTCCAGGATGGTGCTACAATGGTACCAGGTAGAAAGACAATAAAACCTCTCAGGACAATAACCATCTCTTACATTTGTAGAGCATTTTACAAAAGATTCCATGTCTTTATTTATCATAATCTTATAAGGTGCTTTTATTGCCATTTTACAGATGAAAAAGTCAAATTTCAGAAGGATAGGTACTTACCCAAGCCTAGACTCAAATCCCTTCTTATTCTACTACCTTTCAGTAATAGCTTCTAAATAGATGGCACTTCCATGTGGATAATTTGTTAATAACAACTTTACTGAATATAATTCACATACCACATATAATTCAGTGGCTTTTTAGTATATTCAATAGGTTGTACAACCATCACCACTACCTAATTTCAGAACATTTTCATCACCCTGCAAAAGAAATCCTATACCCATTATTAGTCACTCCCCATACCCCTATCTCCCCCAGCCCTTGGCAGTCATTGATCTACTTCCCATCTCTACGAATTTGCCTATTCTGGACATTTCATATGAATGGAATCAAACAAAATGTGGTCTTTTGTGACAAGCTTCTTTCACTCAGCATAATGTTTTCAAGGCTCATCAATCTTTTTTTTTTTTTTTTGAGACGGAGTCTCGCTCTGTCGCCCAGGCTGGAGTGCAGTGGCCGGATCTCAGCTCACTGCAAGCTCCACCTCCCGGGTTCACGCCATTCTCCTGCCTCAGCCTCCCGAGTAGCTGGGACTACAGGCGCCCGCCACCATGCCCGGCTAGTTTTTTGTATTTTTTTAGTAGAGACGGGGTTTCACCATGTTAGCCAGGATGGTCTCAATCTCCTGACCTCGTGATCCGCCCATCTCGGCCTCCCAAAGTGCTGGGATTACAGGCGTGAGCCACCGCGCCCGGCCCAAGGCTCATCAATCTTGAAGCGTGTATCAGTACTTCATTCTTTTTATGGACAAATAACATTCTTTTGTACAGATACACCACATTTTATCTCTTCATCAGCTGATGGACAGTTGGGCTGTTTCTACTTTTTGGCTATTACAAATAAGGCTTCTATGAACATTTGTGTACAAATTTTAGCTGAGGACATCTAATTTCAGTTTTCTTGGGTATATACCTAGGAGTGGGAATTGTGGTATCATATAGTAACTATTTACATAATTTATCTGATCCTCATTAAACCCTGTGAAGCAGGTAGGCATGCATTAGTGTTTCTTAGTTTTTTATTTAATTTACTTTTTTTCATAAAATATAGAGTTGGGGTCTCACTATATTGCCCAGGCTGGTCTTGAACTACTGAGCTCAAGCGATCCTCCCACCTCAGCCTCCCAAAGTCCTGGGATTACAGGCATGGGCCACCACGCCCAGCATATTAAAGTTTCTTAGTGGGCGTTTCCAAATCAGGACACTGAGGCCCAGAATCTTTGTGATATTGAAAGTCCACATGACTTTCAATTAAGTAAGTAGATGATAGATCCAGATTGTCTAACTCAAAAGCCCGTGATGTTTCCATGACAACACACTGTTGGAAGGAACTGTACCCTCCCATCATCCTCCCTACTCTGCTCATCTCAGAAACCAAGGTATAGGGCTAGTGACAGGGCAAGAAGGTGAGGCAGACAGGAGAGCATGGAGAAAGGAGAGCGGCCACTTGCCTTGATGCTCTCATTGATTCGATTCACTATCCAGTCGAAGAGGCGGCTGTAGACATTCTTAGCCAGGGCATCCCGAGCATACTGAGCCTGTGGATGAGGCCCAGCTGGTTAGGGCGGCATCACAGAACAAGGTCAAATCAACCCCCTCCACTCCAGTGAGCCCCTTACCTGCATGACATTCAGTGCAGTGACCACCTTTTCCTTGGCTGTTTCCATGGTCCTCGAGCACAAAGCTCTCTCTAGTTCTTCTGAATTCAAGCCCACAGTCTCCCCAATCTCCCGAACACCTGGGGTAATGAGAAAGTACAGCATGTCCTTAGAGGCAGTTTTCTCTCAGGGGAGGGACTGCGATCTGATAAGTGAAACTGCCTGAGAGACTGGTGTCCTGGGGTCTCACTGGAGAAGTCATTGCAGCCAACCCAGAACATGGCCCTGGAGGAATCTCAGGGAGTTGGGAGGCAGGAGAAAGGGGATCTGGGCATTTTGCATGTATCATCTACTTTAATATGAGAATCTCCTGAATTAGGTGTGATTATCCCCATTCTGCAGAAGGATCAACTCAGACTCAGAGAATTTCCAGACCTAGATATATCAAATTTCAAAAGCTCATTCCCATATGCTTCATCGGGAGCTCTCAGTGAGTCTGTTTAGGGGAGAACTCGGGAGTGGGCTGAGTGGGACTGCATCAGGGTGAGATCAATTATGCTAGAGATGGCAGAAGGACACGACTTGCAGTAGGAGATTAAGGATCTGGGTAGGGGCTCCAGCAGGCTGGGATGCAGACCTCTCCCATCACGGATGCCACTTGCTGGTGTCCCATTGGCCTGGAACTCATCAGCTACCAACACGTTCCCCAGCTTTAGCACCATGGATGTCACCTCTAGCACTTGTTGAATCTCCTCCTCCGAGAACCCAATCACTGCCATTGCACTCTTAGGCAGAAAGCAGAAATCAAAAGCTGAACTGTTAGTGCCAGTCCAATGAGAATAGAGGATGACCTAAAGGCCCAAGCCTGCCCCACCCCGGGCACCCACCTGTACAGCCCTGAAGCTGGAGGCGTCGTCCAAGCCATCCACTCTGGATACTTCCTGATTCAGATAGGCATAGCCAGTTGTATCCCGCTCGAGCTTCAGGGCCTCTGGGAGGGCCAGTGTTGGGGAAGAGGGTTAGTACCCAAGGCTCTCTGGAGCCCTCCAGCCTTGACACCTCACAGCCCTTGCCCTAATGGATTCATTCATTTATTCAAAGGAGTCATTTTTGTTTTGGGTTCTTCCCCTGCCTCGTTTGATTTGGGATCATTAATTCCTGTGATGACAGAATAATTTTTTGTTGTTGTTGAGACAGGGTCTCACTCCGTCACACAGGCTGGAGGGTAGTAGTGCAATCTCGGCTCACTGCAAGCTCCACTTCCCAGGTTCAAGTGATTCTCGTGCCTTAGCCTCCTGTGTAGCTGGGACTACAGGTGAGTGCCACCACGCCTGGCTAATTTTGGTATTTTTAGTAGAGATGGGATTTCTCCATGTTGGCCAGGCTGGTCTCGACTCCTGGACTCCACCTGCCTCAGCCGCTCAAAGTGCTAGGATTACAGGCATGAGTCACTGCACTTGGCCTGATAAACTAAAATTTTAAGTACACTTTTTTTTTTTTTTTTTTTTTTTTTTGAGACGGAGTCTCGCTGTGCTCCCAGGCTGGAGTGCAGTGGCGTGATCTCAGTTCACTGCAAGCTCCGCCTCCCGGGTTCACGCCATTCTCCCGCCCCAGCCTCCCAAGTAGCTGAGACTACAGGCGCCCGCCACCACGCCCGGCTAGTTTTTTGTATTTTTAGTAGAGACGGGGTTTCACCATGTTAGCCAGGATAGTCTCGATCTCCTGACCTCGTGATCCACCCGCCTCGACCTCCCAAAGTGCTGGGATTACAGGCTTGAGCCACCGCGCCCGGCCTTAAGTACACTTTTAAGTAGTGTTTAGGGTTTTGATGCTCATATTGGTTGGGTTTTCCCCCAACTTTTATGAAACAAAACCCTCATTTTACTCTTCTCCCTATCCTCAGGGTTCTAAATAATAAAAATAAACAAGCAACCCTTCCATCCTACACAAGTGCCTCTGGAGGGTGAAGGAAAGGGGAGAAGGGTAAGCTCATATCTCCTGCCTGCCCCCAGCCTCAACTGTCGGCCTGGGTTGCTCATTCATTGTTTGAACACCAAATACCAATAAAGTGGCAGGTAGCATGTTCCCCGACCCTGACACCTCTTCTGAAAAGTTTTCTCTGATGCTGAGGCACTGAGCCAAATGACTCTCTTGCATTCCCCACTGGTGAATATATACCCCAGCCCATATCATATGGGCTAGGTTTTGTTTTTTTCTGTCTCTCCCACAAATGAGCAACTTGTGTGTTGGGACTGTGTTTCTCATCTCCATATTCTGTGTGCCTTTCTGGCATGCAGGAACTTTTCTTTTTAATAAACGAATCAAGTGAATTATCAAAGCTGTTTCCCTAGGATGGGAGGGATTGGGTTAATCATGGAGTTTGAGGGATGTCAATTATCTGGTATGCAAATGATCTGAGAATCAGGGAGCGTCCTTCAAACTATAAGCTAATGGTCCCCCGGCACACAAATTTTGAAACAAGAGCCTGCTAAGGAGGGGTATCTGGAGAGAGAATGAGTCAGGAAGTCTGGGGATGATGATACCTGGGAGACCTCATCTAGAGTTGATTTAAACCAACAAGTGACAGACCAACCAGAACAAGACACTAATGCCCATGATGCAGACAAGTTGAACACAACCAAAACTATTAAGCCAGGAATGAGCATGAGATCTGCAGGTGTCCCTGAAGATCATAGAGATCTCCAAGAGTGGAAAAGGAGATAGCACAGGTCTAGCATAGAATCACCAGAAACCAAAGAGACATTCTTGGGGGCCAGACACCCACAGTGCTCACAGCCAGAGGGGAGAATGGGAGGCAAACTCCAGTAGGCTTAAAGTCCACCAGACCCTCCAGTGATGCCCACCCAGAGCCACTTCAGGCCAGTACAGCATCCAGTCTGTAATGGACCCTTCCCCAGACCAAGCCAAGGGGCTGTAGGTCTTCTGCTCTTATAGCCTGCTGCACAGGCCTGATGGCCCCGATCACACCATATTACAATGGATCTGCTCACACACCTGTTATCCCTAGAAGACTATAAGTTCTTCGAGGACAGGGTCCTGTCTTACTCAAATCTGTATCCCTAGAGGCTAGCATAATATTCGATCATAGGTGTTCAAGAGATGTTGAATGAATGAATGAATGAATGAATGAATGAATGAATGAAAATCAGGAACACGGTCCTAGGTGAGGCGAATGTAGACCCAGGACAGCTTCAACTGGAGCTCACTGAAAGTTCCTGAACACTTACAACATTCTGCCTGCTTCCCTGTTTTAATTAAATCCCCTTAAGTTGAAGGTAGGAAGGAAAGTAGATGGAGACAACTGTTTCATATTTGAAGCCAGCTCAGGAAAAGCAGAACCCAGGCAGGAAAGAGGAACAAGAACAGTGAAGAGGCAAGAAGGCATATCCCTAGCAATAAAACCCCAGAAAAAGAAGATAACACAGGGGTAAAGGAATTTGTTCCCAACAATGAGTGGGTGAGGCTCAGAATGGGAAATGCAGCAAGGAAAATCTGGGAGGTTCAAGGGAAGAGGGCTACAGGGGCCCAGAGGGAACAGGGGTTCTGGGACTGAATGGAGGTTGGGGACTTTGCCATGTGTCACTCATGAGAACACTTTCCCCATGCAGGCACATACTCAGCAGCTGTGCATCTGCTCCAGCCAGCAGCTGATAGAAGATGTGGAAGTTCCTTTCTCCTTTGAGCTGCTTCACTACTCGGGATTTCTCAAGCAGATCTGGCAGAGAATTAGAAAATAACATCCTGAGGGCCTGGGAGATGCCGTAGCTTCCCTCTAACTCTGCCCCCATCACTGGCATTCCTAGTGGTTGGGAAGTCTCCTTGATATTTAACATTCTGTCTTTCTACAGGAACAGATTAGCAGAAAGGGCCATGTGAGGCAGGTGGAAGACAGGTGAGTAGAACTGGGGAGACACATACAGTTTGTGATGACACCACCGAGGGGGGATCCCTTGAAGTCAAATTCAATATCCATGTACTTTCCCTTCAGAGAGAGACCAGAGAGAGAAAGACTTAGCTTCTTCCTCTTCTCACCACCTTTCCCGGGAGGGGTCTGTGCCACATTCTTCCCTCTCAAGCCCCCACATCATCTCCTCCCAGGTGGGGAGACATTTACTCACAAATCGGGAGGAATTGTTGTTGCGAATGGTCTTGGCATTGCCAAAAGCTACAAAGATGAGGAGGGGAGAAGTGAAACTCTAGAGAAGGGAAAGGAGGAAGGGCTTCCAGTCCTCATGACAATCTCGGATTTTTTGGGGCTGAACAAGAGAGGTGATTTTGCAGCACTGGGGAAGAGGGTCTAGGGTTTAGTGATTCTGGAGGTTAGGTGGAGGGTGGAGAGGGCAGAGAGCAGAATTCTCACCCTCCAGCACTGGATTAGACTGCAGCAGCTGCTCCTTCACAGAGTTCACCTGCTCTCCTTTCCCACAGATGGCAGCCACATAAGACATCACCAGCTTGCTGGCCTCTGTGCAGGAGAAACACTCTCGTGGGTCCCTACCCAGGACCAGCCCATCCCCCCATCTCCTTAACTTCCCTCACCCCAGCGCCTCAACACCCCTTGGAGTCAGATAAAGTGGGAAGGAAGTTCTGTGGGGTAAAGGTTCAGGTCTAGGTCTGGCTTGGAAAGAGACAAGGAGGCAGTTCCAGAGGTGACTCCATGTGTTCCCCCAGCCAGGGGCCTCACCAGTCTTGCCCGATCCACTCTCGCCTGTGATGAGGATACACTGGTCTCGGTCCCTGTCCCTCAGTGACTGGTACGCCACATTTGCCAATGCGTAGCTTGTGGGGAGGAAGTGGGCAATGACTATTGTGGAACCAGTTCAAGACACCATCTTTCACTCAATCTCCAGCATGCAGGTTCATCCACTCTCTCTACTTGGGGCAGACTGGGCAAGATGTGACAGGCCTTGGAAGGGGCCTCCAGAAGGCCAGGGAAGGAAGGGGCAGCTGGAGAAGCCCCTTCAGGGGAAGGGACAAAGGAAATTAGGATGACTCAGTGTCAAGAAGCTGGGGCCCTGTCAGTCTTCCCTTGGTCCCCCTACTCACATATGGGGCTTCAGCTCATAGAAAGTATAGTCTCGATATTTGGCGATGAACTCTGGCCCATAGATGGGAAGCTGCTGATAGGGATTCACCGAGATCACCACATTCCCAATGTAGGTCTGGAGTCAGGAAGAAGGTGAAGGGAATGAGCTGGAGGGTGAGGTGGGTGCCTGTGACCTCTCCAGCCACATATCCACAGCCAGAGGCACCCATATGACACTCACATAAATCTCCTTGCTTTCATAGCGAAGCTGAAGATTCTTGAGCAGGGATTCCTCCACCAAGGGTTCCAGGAGGACAAGATCCTCCACCCCCACAGAACCGTCCAGGAGAGGCATGTCCAGAGGGGCCACTGATCCTGGAGATAAGAGGCACAGTTTGCTGATGTCCACTCAGCTTTAGGGACCAATAACTGTTTGAGGGGAGGATGGCAGAAGGACGAAAAGAGCCTTCCTCTCTTCCTACCCTGGCCCTAAAGAGAGCCCCCAACCTAGGAGAGGCCTCTGGACCAGCCCAAGCTAAGGGAGGCTGAAACTCTCAGCAGAAGGTTGGGGGGATCCTCTGGGTTACAGTTGGTAGAGGTAGGGCAGGGGCGGGACAGGAACACCTGCCTCTGACCACCAGGGGAAGGCAGGCACCCAGTGGGCTACAACTGGGGAAGCGGAGTTGTGACTGAAGGAGAGAGGGCTGAGGAGGAAAGTGTAAGTGAAGACTTGTGCTGCCGCCAGGTACAGAAAGCCCTCTCTCTCCTGCACTGGGCCCTGGCCAGGGTCCAGACTCCCTATCTCCCCTCAGTGCTTCTTCTCAACACTTTACTTCTCACAGCCCCTATTAAAGACACCCAACCTACCCATACCCATTTCAGAAGTTCTTCCAAAGGTCTCTCCTCCCCTGGCATTGCTACAGTGAGCTTCATTTTTAAAATGGGAACTGGACAAGGCAGAATTATAGAGGACAGAGGCAGGAGTTCCTCCATAAGAGACTGGAATTTCCCAAAGAAAATGAGAGTGGGGTTTGCTTCCACAACAAACAGGCAGTTGTCAGGACCTCTGGATGTGTTACATGTCTGTCTCTATTTTTCCATCTCCAGCTTTTACACCCACTCCTATAAGCTTCTGGCATGGACTTTGCCCCAGATGGACACACCCAGCTTCTTGGGGAAGTGGGCAAGGAGGAGCAGAGTTGGAACTACAGGGAGGGTGGTGGGGCTTGGCCCCCACACAGTAGGCACATAGCATGTGTTCCCTAAGGAGGAAACCCGGCCCTCCTCAGTCTTTCCTGTGAGACTGAGTAGGCAGAGTGGCCAGGCACAGGACAGAATTATTAGTACAATGGTCAATGCCACTCCCAAACAGGAATGAAAGAGACACATTGTCCTACGCTATTGCATCTCTGAACCCGGGTCGGAGAGGGGAGGAAGCAGGAATGGAAGTGGGGCAAGAAGGGGCACAGGCTTCCTTCTCCCTTCACTTAGTTTTCCCCAAGCTCTAGGAAAAGAAAGCACTTGTCACTTCTCAGAAGGACACAACTGAGGAAGTAGTAAGAATATCAATAATAGTCTCTAGGAATCATGCAGCGTTTACCATGAACTGGGCACGGCTCTAAGCACTGTACAAACACTAATTCATTTAGTGCTTACAATATCCCCACGAAGTAGATACTATTTTTGTATTTTCTAGATTTTACAAAAAGTTAAGTCCTTTAACTAACTTGGCAGGGAAGGGTGAGAAGCAGAAGGTGGGTCGGGAGCAGGCATCTTCTTTGGATTTAGATTTGAAGGGAGTGGGAATGCGACTGGTTGAGGGTGGTGAAGGGCAAAAGACAACAGGCCCCTGATGGGGCACCTCAAGGTGTTAAAGAGAAGCAGTGACAGGTCAAGGCAGGACTCACCCAACACTGGAACTAGGGTATAACTTCACTGTCCTTTGGAGAATGGTGGATGAAATCTCAATTTGACAGGAATGGGGCATAGGAGTTCCGGCCCCGGGATGGAGAGGTGGTTTAATGGGAGCTGTCCATGGTGCAGGGAAGCCGGGAAAGAGGCTGGCCTCCTTTTGCCAGTGTCCACTCTTCTGATCTTCCCTTTTGCTGCCTCTTCCAGCCCAGGCTCCCTGTGCCAGTCAAACCAGGAGAGGCCGGAGATGGCTGATCAGCACAAAGTCCAGACTGTTCCTGCTGAGGGTGTGGCTCACTTAACCCTTCACAGGCCTGAAGCCCCAGAGGGAGACACTCAAGCTCCCTCTAGGTAGGAAAGGGTATCTGGCTGGCATTAGCTGAGAGGCTTAACTAAAGGAGGGTTCTTGCTCCATTGTCTCCCAAATTTGGAAACGAAAGCTGGAAGAATGGAATTTATAGCCAAGGAAAATATTTCCCAAAGAGAAGTCAGGAATTTTGTCAAGGGCAGGTAGGGCCCAGTGCGGTTGCTCATGGCTGTACTCCCAGCACTTTGGGAGGCCAAGGCGGGAGGATCACTTGAACCCAGGAGTTCAAGACCAGCCTGGGCAACATGGAGAGACACGTCTTTACAAAAGTCTTCCTAGCACAAAAACAGTACCTCCCTCATACCTAATCTTCCTATCTTATTGGGAGTCAGGGGATGTTAACGAGATTACTTGGAGAGCTAAGCAGACAAAATCCCCAAATTCTTCTCCACTTCCCTTCCCCCATGAATCAGACCCCGTCATAGGGACCCAAAGATTAAAGTGATTAGTAATAATACCTTATATGTATATAGATGTCCCAGTTTCATTAAACTCCCCCGTCATTGCCTCACTGAATAGCACCACCCTGAGGAAGGCAATACAGATACATTAAAATGGAAAGCTACGGACAAACACCAGACTCAGAGAGGTTATACAATGTGCCCACAGTTCCACACTAGTGCATGGCAGAACCAGGAACAGAATGCAGCTCCCTAACCCTAAGTTTGCCATAAGTTGCAGCCCAAGTTCTGATGTTTCTCATTTTATTTTATTTTATTTTTTTTTTTTTGAGACGGAGTCTCGCTCTGTCGCCCAGGCGGGAGTGCAGTGGCCGGATCTCAGCTCACTGCAAGCTCCACCTCCCGGGTTCCCGCCATTCTCCTGCCTCAGCCTCCCGAGTAGCTGGGACTACAGGCGCCCGCCACCTCGCCCGGCTAGTTTTTTGTATTTTTTAGTAGAGACGGGGTTTCACCGTGCTAGCCAGGATGGTCTCGATCTCCTGACCTCGTGATCCGCCTGTCTCAGCCTCCCAAAGTGCTGGGATTACAGGCTTGAGCCACCGCGCCCAGCCTGATGGACTTTTTAAAAAACATTGTGTTTTTTTAGTTCTTGTGTCTTCTTCTTTTTTTAAACAGAGTCTTGCTCTGTTGCCCAGGCTGGAGTACAGTGGCCAAATCTCAGCTCACTGCAAGCTCTGCTTCCTGGGTTCACGCCATTCTCCTGCCTCAGCCTCCCGAGTAGCTGGGACTACAGGCGCCCGCCACCTCGCCCGGCTAGTTTTTTGTATTTTTTAGTAGAGACGGGGTTTCACCGTGCT
>NC_044984.1:52135842-52302068 GCF_008728515.1 Papio anubis
ACCATTTCCCTCTTATCTACCTATGACCTGGAAGCTCCCTCCCCACTTCGAGTTGTCCAGCCTTTCCAGACTGAACTAATGTTCATCTTACACATGTTGATTGATGTCTCATGTCTCCCTAAAATGTATAAAACCAAACTGCTCTGACCACCTTGGGGACATGTCATCAGGACTTCCTGAGGCTGTGCCACAGGCACGTGTCCTCAACCTTGGCAAAATAAACTTTCAAAATTAACTGAGACCTGTCTCAGATTTTCGGTAACCACAGGGCGATTCTGATTGTGGATGCCCCTGACCTTTGATAAATCTCCTATCAGTGCTTGAGACCAGCATCAGCTAACTTCATGGCTCAAACCAATAGGACAATTTGCTGAGGCCTGAGAGCACTCCCTCCAGAAAATCTCTGATCTCCCCAAATTTGGTTGAAATCTAAAGTTTATTTTGCTCTGCAACTCCTCTTATTTTTTGGAGTTTTACTGCTTCCAACAAGGAAGGCAAGATTTCCTGTTTCCATGACGATGGAAGGCAGGTAACTCCTTTACAGAGTTTCAGCTCGCTTCCAACAGGAAGGTGAGTTTTCTTCCTGCTTCTAAAATGGTAGAGAGCAGTCTACAGCCTGAGACCCATCCCTAGGTTAGTAACTGAATTGGGGATTGTCGTGGCTAAAGTTAAAATTAACAACCAGCTGGTCTTAATTTCTCCTTACCATTAGAGTACTAAGTGATCAAATAAGTTTATATCTTTTTTGTTGGTGGTGTTGTTTGTTTGTTTCTGTTTTTGTTGTTGTTTCGGTCTTTGGGTTTGGTCAGCTCTATCCGACTTTTTTTTTTTTTTTTTTTGAGATTGGGTCTCTCCGTGCTCCCCGGCTGGAGTGCAGTGGCATGATCTCGGCTCACTGCAAGCTCCGCCTCCCGGGTTCACGCCATTCTCCCGCCTCAGCCTCCTAAGTAGCTGAGACTACAGGTGCCCGCCACCACGCCCGGCTAGTTTTTTGTATTTTTAATAGAGACGGGGTTTCACCATGTTAGCCAGGATAGTCTCGATCTCCTGACCTCGTGATCCACCCGCCTCGGCCTCCCAAAGTGCTGGGATTACAGGCTTGAGCCACCGCGCCCGGCCAGCTCTATCCGACTTGATCAAATACAAAGGAAGTTCCAAATTATGGGGAACAAGTCCTCTGAAATGTCTAAATTCCCTCACACACAAAAAAGGTGGTGTGGTGGGGGAGAAAAATGGCCAGCAAAAGAAAAAAAAAGGAGGGAAGATTTTTGATTCTGACTACTAAGGGGCTTTATTTACATAACAAGGCCGCCTTTTGCTAGCCAGGCCAAACTGAAAGTAATGGCTGTTGCCCCATGCTGCAGTTCAATAGCTAAGGTTCTGCTTTCTTTTTTCCACCATGACAGCCTGGGGTTTTGTTTCTAAATCAAGCCCTTTCTGGTTTGATACTTGGTACTTCTGAAACAGCAGCAATTTGTCCTAGCTGAAACATGGTAATGACACAGGAGGTAGAAAGAAATTATTTAGGCAGATAGTGAGGACAAAAGAGTCCTCAGCAGAGCTTCCCCTCTAACAATAAGCAGTCCCTCAAAATCTTTTTTTTTTTTTCCCTAAAATAGAGAAGCCTGAAAAATCGAGCTGCAAACATAGATAAGCAAGCTGGAAGCTTGCACAGAGGAATGCTGGCAGCTGTGTCAATAGAAAAGGGCTCTCTGGGGACCAAGCATGTCTAACATGGAGGCTTCATCTTCCCTTTTTTGTTAGCATGTGTACAGTAAGAAAGAAATGGGTAACATGGCACAGCTCAGGCATAATATTTTATCATGCAGAACCCATCTGCATGATAAAATATTAGGAGGCTGGGCATGGTGGCTCACACCTTTAATCCCAGCACTTTGGGAGGCTGAAGTAGGAGGATCACTTGAGTACAGGAGTTTGAGACCAGCCTGGGCAACATAGCAAAACTTGTCTCCACTAAATATGCAAAAAATTAGCCAGGCATGATGGTGCATGCCTGTAGTCCCAGCTACTCGACAGGCTGAGGAGGAAGGATCACCTGGAGCCCAGGAAGTTGAGGATGCAGTGAGCCAAGATTGCACCTGGTTTGCCACAGTGAGACCCAGTCTAAAATAAAATAAAAAGTAAAATAAAATAAAATAAAATAAAATAAAATATTAGGATGGAGGCTACCAGAGATTCGTGCCCTACGCAAATGGCACACCTGGTTGTAACCAGTTTTTTGCACCCTATGTAAATTAGACACTGCCTCCCCACCAACTCATCTATAAAACTCCCTGCATTTCACTGTGGATCCAGCAATCCACTTTTCCAGGACCCCTCTCTGTAGCAGAGAGCTATTCACTTTCTTTTGCCAATTAAACTTCCAATCTTTTTTTTTTTTTTTTTTGAGACGGAGTCCCCCTCTGTCGCCCAGGCTGGAGTGCAGTGGTGTGATCTTGGCTCACTGAAACCTCTGCCTCCTGGGTTCAAGTGATTCTCCTGCCTCAGCCTCCCAAGTAGCTGGGATTACAGGGGCCTGCCACTATGGCTGGCTAATTTTTGTATTTTTAGTAGAGATGGGGTTTCACCATGTTGACCAGGCTGTTCTCGAACTCTTGATCTCAGGTGATCTACCTGCCTCAGCCTCCCAGCGTGCTGGGATCACAGGTGTGAGCCGCCACGCCTGGCTTTTTTCTTTTTTTGAGACAGAGTTTAGTTCTTGTAGCCCAGGCTGGAGTGCAATGGTGCGATCTTGGCTCACTGGAACTTCCGCCTCCTGGGTTCAAGCGATTCTCCTGCCTCAACCTCCCAAGTAGCTGGGATTATAGGTGTCTGCCACCACAGCCAGCTAATTTTTGTATTTTTAGAGGAAGCAGGGTTTCCTCTAAACCCTGGTTGGCCAGGCTGGTCTCAAACGCCTGACCTCAGGTCATCCACCCACCATGGCCTCCCAAAGTGCTGGAATTACAGACATGAGCCACCATGCTCGGCCCTAACCTTCCACTGTTAACCTCACTCTTGTGTGTTTGTGTCCTTGATCTTCATGGCTGTGAGACAATGAACCTTGTGTATCACCCCAGACAATGAGGCTGCTTCAGTAATGAGATTTAAATTTTTTTTTTTTTTTTGAGACGGAGTCTCGTTCTGTTGCCCAGTGGTGTAATCTGGAGCTCAGTGGTGTAATCTCGGCTCACTGCAACCTCCACCTCCTGAGTTCAAACGATTCTCTTGCCTCAGCCTCCCAAGTAGCTGAGACTACAGGTGTGTGCCGCCACGTCTGGCTACTTTTTTGTATTTTTAGTAGAGATGGGGTTTTACCACATTAGCCAGGATGGTCTTGATCTCCTGACCTCGTAATCTGCCAGCCTCAGGCTCCCAAAGTGCTGGGAATACAGGTGTGAGCCACCGTGCCTGGCCTAAAAAAAAAAAAAAAAAAAATTAAAGCAGCTTAATGGTTAAAGTCGGCTTAATTAAAAGCTAACATCCAAGATGTATGTGTATATGAGAGCATGTGTGTGTTTGTATTTAAAAGGCCTTCATGTTTGTTTGTTTGTCTGTTTGTTTTTTAGAGACAGAGTTTTGCTCTGTTGCCCAGGTTGGAGTGCAGTGGCACAATCTTGGCTCACTGCAAGCTCCACCTCCCAGGTTCACGCCATTCTCCTGCCTCAGCCTCCCGAGTAGCTGGGACTACAGGAGCCTGCCACTATGCCCGGCTAATTTTTTGTATTTTTAGTAGAGACAGGGTTTCACCATGTTAGCCAGCATGGTCTCGATCTCCTGACCTCATGATCCACCCACCTCGGCCTCCCAAAGTGCTGGAATTACAGGCATGAATCACTGCGCCTGATTGGTTGTTTTTGTTTTTTTTTTTTTTGAGACAGAGTTTTGCTCTTGCCACCCAGGTTGCAGTGCAATGGCGTGATCTCGGCTTGCTGCAACCTCTGCCTCCTGGTTTCAAGTGATTCTCCTGCCTCAGCCTCCCAAGTAACTGGGATAACGAGTGCCCACCACCATGCCTGGCTAATTTTATATATATATATATATATATATTTTTTTTTTGAGACGGAGTCTCGCTGTGTCTCCCAGGCTGGAGTGCAGTGGCGTGATCTCAGCTCACTGCAAGCTCCGCCTCCCAGGTTCACGCCATTCTCCCGCCTCAGCCTCTCAAGTAGCTGGGACTACAGGCACCCGCTACCACACCTGGCTAGTTTTTTGTATTTTTAGTAGAGACGGGGTTTCACCATGTTAGCCAGGATAGAATTGTTTATATTTTTAGTAGAGATGGAGTTTCACCACGTTGTTCAGGCTGGTCTTGAACTCCTGACCTCAGGTGATCCACCTGCCTCAGCCTCCCAAAGTGCTGGGATTACAGGCATGAGCCACCTTGCCCGGCTCTCTCTGTATCTTATGATGTAAATTTTGCTATTTAATTTTCACCTGGGTTATTTCCTTTAATGTGCAAATTTAAGTCTGTTTTGCTTACCAACTGCCTAGGGTTGTGAAGCAGGCTATCAAGAATCTGAAAGTCTAAGATAGGGGGAAAAAAAGAGTTTTTTGAATCTATTAGATGTACCTTGATAGGCATGCCTAATATGTCTATGTATTTATGTGTTGTGTACATAATGTTTCACTACTGAAAATGTATAAAAGAGCTCTAATTAATTGACTTAAAGAAGAGTAAAAGCGCTTGAATTACATGCTTTATCAAGAAAAAAGAAAAGACTAGTCAAATGCTTTTTCAAGTTTACAGAACTTAAGTAAAATCTTTAATAAATAAACTAGCTTTAAGATTATTGGTAAAATAATATTAGAAATGTCTTAAGAATTGCCAGCATACATTTTTGTTTGCATTTCTTAATCAAGCAATTTCATACTTATCCCTGCCAAATACTATAAGTTGTCAAAATTTGTCATAGGGCTTACAAAATTATAAACCCAGCCCAAGACAGAATAAAACTTTGCTTTTATAGTCTTTAATAAATAAGGCATTGATATTGGTTTAATGAAAATAGCTATATCTTGAATTATTTAATAAAATTACCATAACTTCTAATCTTGTGGCTTTAGGCCGTCTAGTCCACAGCTAGTAATGAGGTTTGTTTTGGCAAAGAACTGCTATTTTCTTTGTTTCAAAGCTAAACTATAAGCTAAGTTCCTCCCAAAGTCCAGGAATGAACAGGGACAGTTTGGAGGTTAGAAGCAAGATGGAGTCAGTTAGGTCGAATCATTTCACTGTCTCAGTTATAATTTTGCAGTGGTGGTTCCATAACTTTAAACAATGACTATTGCAGTTTTCATGAACAATATAGGTAAACAATTAGGCTGGGCATGGTGTCTCATACCTGTAATCCCAGCACCCTGGGAGGCCAAGACAGGTGAATCACTTGAGGTCAGGAATTTGAGACCACACTGGCCAACATGGCAAAACTCCACCTCTACTAAAAATACAAAAAAAATTAACCGGGTGTGGCGGCAAATGCCTGTAATCCCGGCTACTTAGGAAGCTGATGCAGAAGAATTGCTTGAACCCAGGAGGCGGAGGTTGCAGTGAGCCAATATCATGTCACTACACTCCAGCGTGGGTGACAAAGCGAGACTCTATCTCAAAAACAAACAAACAAACAGAAAACAATTAAAATAAAATAATTTGGTAATTGTAATGGGATACATACTTGTGGACAAACGTCATAATTTAGAAGCTAAATTATATTAAATTACATAATAGATATGTCATTATTTGGGTATTTTCCAATAAAAATATATTTGTAAGGAGATATTCTTTTTAAAAAAGGGTGTCCTTTTAAAAAATGTGAACAATTTTCATCTAATTCAAGGCTTATTTAAAGGTCATGTGTAAAACAAGGGAAAAGGAACCCAGAAATAAGAGAAATGTAAAATAAATGATAAAAATGAAGTGTTTTTTATTGGTAAGAAAGCTGAAAAAGAAATACTTTCATATGAGAAAGAATCTTGTATGGTAAATTTGGTCCTAGAGTAAAATAACTGGTTGTTTAAGAAAGAAGGACGTGGCCGGGCACAGTGGCTCAAGCCTGTAATCCCAGCACTTTGGGAGGCCAAGACGGGTGGATCACGAGGTCAGGAGATCGAGACCATCCTGGCTAACACAGTGAAACCCCGTCTCTACTAAAAAAAAAAAAATACAAAAAACTAGCCGGGCGAGGTGGCAGGCGCCTGTAGTCCCAGCTACTCCGGAGGCTGAGGCAGGAGAATGGCGTAAACCTGGGAGGCGGAGCTTGCAGTGAGCTGAGATCCGGCCACTGTACTCCAGCCTGGGCGGCAGAGTGAGACTCTGTCTCAAAAAAAAAAAAAAAAAAAGAAGGATGTTCAGGCCAAACCAGAAAGTCCAAGCATGTCGTGAATGGTCCAAGTCACAATGAGAGAATTTATTTTTAAAATCTTTTTTTTTTTTTTTGAGATGGAGTTTTGTTCTTATTGACTAGGCAGGAGCGCAATAGCACAATCTTGGCTCACCACAACCTTTGCATCCTGGGTTCAAGCGATTCTCCTGCCTCAGCTTCCCGAGTAGCTAGGATTACAGACATGTGCCACCATGTCCAGCTAATGTATTTTTAGTAGAGACGGGGTTCCTCCATACTGGTCAGGCTGATCTCGAACTTCTGACCTCAGGTGATCTGCCTGCCTTGGCCTCCCAAAGTGTTGTGATTACAGGTGTGAGCCACCGCACCTGACCTTAAAAAGCTTTTATATGATCAAGTTATCATATTATTGTTAAGTTTTAGTTTGCTTAAGAAAAAAACAGATAAAATTTTTTTTAAAAAATTAAGGTTATTACATCTGTGTGTCTCTCTGTTTCTGCTTTTAAAGTACTGGTGACACTGTGTTACAGGGCTTTGACTCCTAGGTCTAAAAAGGATGCCAAGTCCTGCTGAATTTTAAACACTGACAGCAATTAAAACCCCATCTTCAGTCCCAGTTGAAGATGCCAATCAAAATAAACTGCATTTCTGAGACACAGGGCCAGAAATTAAAGTTATTCAACTCCTCAAGGCCTAGGGACTATTGTGGAAGAGGTAGACATGTGAGATTGTAAAGGCCAATTTTAAGAGATAAAATGAGTTCAGTTTCTCTATAAATTAATCATCAATGTCAAAGGCACACTAATGCAAGACCAGCATATAGGCCCCTGTGTCAGATTAACAAGATTTTCTCGAGGTGTTAACCAGCTCCTGAATAAAGATTATAAAAGTCTTATGGAAGTTATATTTTATGGTAAAGATTAAAATTTTATAGATTGTTCATAAAATTTTGAAAAACAAATTTAATTGGCTTCATGCTGTTTTTATTAGGGCTTATTGTTTGGAAAATTAAGTCTCCTCTCTCAAAGAATGAAGGTTTTACCTTTTTTTTTTTAATCCTTGAGATATTACTTTGGTTAAATGAAATTACTTATTTTATAGTGATCTGTAATGGTACTTTGTGATATCAGGTGTTTTAAACTTTTGATATTGAACAAACTTTCCAAATCAAATTATAAATTATGGCCAGGCATGGTGGCTCACGTCTGTAATCCCAGCACTTTGGGAGGCCAAGGTGGGTGGATCACCTGAGGTCAGGAGTTCGAGACTAGACTGGCCAACATGGTGAAACCTGGTCTCTACTAAAAAAATACAAAAATTAGCTGGGTGTGGTGGCGCATGCCTGTAGTCACAGCTACTCTGGAAGCTGCAGCAAGAGAATTGCTTGAACCTGCTAGGTGGAGGTTGCAGTGAGCCAAGATCATGCCACTGCACTCCAGCCTGGGCAACAGGGCAAGACTCCATATCACAAAAAAAGTAATTATAAATTATATATTTTCTCACCTAATTAATCCTTTAAGATATTAGGTTCCCTAAAGTCCAAAACTGACATATTTTGCTTATTTGGTGTAAAATTGTACAGGAAATATTGTCAGATATAAAATATTGTTTGGTTTTCCTTAGGCTGTATTTGTATAAATATGTTATTAGCATGTGTCCCTAAATTATGGGAAACTCCTATAATTCTGATAGCTTAATGTACATTATCAGCAATAATTATAATTGTTATGTTAAATTATTGTGTGCCACAGAGGTAACAAATTTCCTTGTCTTTGGCTATGATTGCCCTAAAACTTTTTGTCATCTATGAACAATTGTCTTTAGAAGGTGGTTTTATAATCAACTATAAAACTCTAACAGGTGCTTTTGAATGCAGGTTTCTGATAACTTTGGTGATTGTGACATCAGAATAGAGGAATAACTTTCAGGACTCATGGAGAGCTGAAATATTTATGAATATCAAGCAGAAGAGAAATTAACTACATGGACTAAAATAATAGAAGTCTGAAGTGATCTTTTAAACTTTGAAAAATGAAACAAAAGATCAGCAATGTTTTAGCAAGCTATTTACAGCTTTTAATGGTTGAGTAAAATACACTCCTGTGAACACAATTTGGAGCATATTCATTTCTTTCTACCTGATTTCTACAGAATTTAGAAACTATTTGTGAGCATTCTTAACTTATGACAATACAGTTATTTGCATAAGTGCAATAAGAATCTGTTTTCATTTGTAACACGTCACAGTTAAAGAAACTGGTTATTTTACCAAGGCTTTGACTGGAATTGTGTGCTTTCCTTTAAGGAATCAAACTTGATTTATGGAGCCAATAAAAGTCCCTTGGAAATACAGGCCTCACACCTTTGTCAACACAGTCCCTGTACAGGGTTCCCGACCTGTGGTAAGTAAAGAATGCCACTTTCTGACAGGCTCAGGAGCCCTAAGTTTGTCTTAAAACCTCAAGAGGAGAGGAATTCACCTAACTCATAGGTATTTGATGGTACAAATCTATGGCTGGGCTTGGCTTTAAAAACGTCTTATCTGAAATTCCTTCTATGGAACAAAGTTCCATCAAAGCCAATTTAAAAGGCTATGTAAAAAAATAATTGACTGCATTGTATACAAATAATCAGGACAAGTATAATAAAGCAAACCAGTCCTGCCATGATTTGTCTTTAGTAAAAATGGGAAACTGGAGAGAGAAAAAAATATGTTTCAAAAACTACAGTAATCTGTTGTTAGATTCTAGTCTTACCTAATATTTTTCCATTTTTATTATTTCCTACAATTTGGACAAATTTTTCTTGGCTATAAGCCTGCAAAATAATGTTTTCAATTTTTTTCCTTCTTTTTTCCCCATTTTTTATAATTTGGAGTCACCAAAAACTAAGCTGCATTTTCATAAAACCCTGTAAACTGAAGCTAGACAACTTAAACTTCAGAAGAAAATAATAGTAACTTATTTACATACATAAGGCACTTTCATATCTGCCTACTGATGTATGGACTTCAGAGTAATGTGGCCTATATTGATTTTCCAGGATTGTTTCTTTGTTTGTTGTTGTTTTCTTCCTTCCTCCCACTATTTTCTCTTTATAGGACATAAGACTTCACACCCTGCTAAAAATGAACTTTCCTAATAGCTCAGGACCTACCTGTCTAGGAATAAACCATCCTAGCCATGAGAGATCAAACAAAACCTCAAACCAGAGACTCATTTTCTTTTAAAATGCTTTCTAGAAAAGATTTTTAAAAAGAAAAGGGGGGAAATGTAAAAGAAAAATAAATCTCAGGGGCCCCCAAAATCACTAAGCTAAAGGGAAAAGTCAACCTGGGAACTGCTTAGGGCTGTTAAAGCAAACTACATATGACCTGAGAAGGTCTCCATACTTCTATATTGGAGTCCTTCTGCTTGAGCTGTAACTTAGCTTAATAATCAGACAAAATTGAAAACCTTACTTAATAGTATGCACCTGTAACAATAGCTGAGTGTTGGCCAATCTCAGTGGCCATACTTCAACCACTCATAGACTGCTCAGTGTTCAAACTGTGTAAATAAGGCAAATGCAGAGCTGTAACCAGTCTCACTGTTTCTGTGCCTCCCTTCCAATTCCTGTACATCACTTTAACTTTTTGTCTATAAATTTGTTCTGACCATGAGGCACCCCTGGAGTCTCTGTGAATCTGCTGTGATACTGGGGGCTGCCTGATTTGTGAATCCTTCATTGCTCAATTAAACTCCTTTAAATTTAATTTGACTGAAGTTTTTCTTTTATCAGATGGTGCCAGAAGCGGGATCTGAAGTGGAGCTTCTAGTGATCCCCAGGAGCACCAAGTGAACACACAAGGTGACTGCAGGACCCACTTGTGTCCATTGATCTCTCAGAGTGGCTGGGGATCGTGAGTAAGCTTCCTCTTGGATTTCAGAGTTCCACAGATTTGTGTTGTGAGCTCTCCAAGTTTCTTTGAGCAAATATCTGATTCAAACTGGGTTTGGAGTCGCAACAGAAACTGGACTGGGTCCAGGAATGGATTTGATCCAGTAATGAACTGGCTTGGATCCAGTTAGAGGTGTCTTACATCTGAATGGGTCAGAAAGGAACTGGTAGTAAGCAGTAACATTTCAGGGATTATAAAATTTGGCTTTGGAAACTTCACAGGGATTTTTGTGTTCTACCCTTTTGTTTCATTTCTCTTGCATGCTTAGGTAGGAAAAATTATTGGCTAAGTTGATCAAGAGAACCTGAGAGTAAAGCCAATATTTTTGATAAAAATGTGATCCTTAATTTGTGGAAAACTGAGTTCCTTCTAGCTTATACTTTAGGCCTGGGAGGCAGCGAAGTCTTACAGAAACAGCAAAATCTTGCTAAAGATAACTTACAGTGGAACGTTCTGAATGAACAGCAATGCATTTTAAAATGAAGGCTCTTGGCCAGGAGCGGTGGCTCACGTCTGTATTCTCAGCACTTTAGGAGGCTGAGGTGGGCAGATCACCAGGTTAGGAGATCCAGACCATCCTGGCCAACATGGTGAAACCCTGTCTCTACTAAAAATACAAAAATTAGCTGGGCGTGGTGGCATGTGCCTATAATTCCAGCTACTTAGGAGCCTGAGGCAGCAGGATTGCTTGAACCAGGGAGTCGGAGGTTGCGGTGAGCCGAGATCGCAGCCAAGATCACGCCACTGCACTCCAGCTTGGCAACAGAGTGAGATCGTATTTAAAAAAAAAAAAAAAAAAAAAAAGGCTCTCAATAAAGTCCCTTTTGGTTGAGAACAAATTTGGCACCACAGGATGTCAACTGCTATTCCCTTTGGAATAATCTGCCTTGCACTCTTTGCTGACAACTGTAAGTGACAGGATTAGGCATATAGAGGATCGTGGGACAAGGGGAGCTTTTTTCTTCCCCAAAAGGGGAAAGTTGAGAGCTGACGGGACTGCTGGAAAAAAAATAAATCCCTTCATGACAGCAGCTGCAGCCACCTGAGCTTTTCAGTGTGGGTCTTTCTCTGGGCTCCCTGAGTATTTCGCCTTCCCCACCCTGCCATAGACAATGCTTTTTTTTTTTTTTTTTTTCTCTCTCTCTCTCTCAATCTCTCTCTCTTTCTCTCTCCTTTCCTTTTTTTATCTTTTCTGTTACTCAGGACAAACATTTTGCCCAGAGAACACATGTTGAAACTCATAGTCGGAGGTTGGATTAGAGATGAAAGGGCCCATGTGAGCAAATTTAAGCCTTGCCCGTTTGATATTGGGTGCTAAGCAGAGTGACCAATGTCTGTGTTTTATTACATGTATTTTACTCTGGTCAGAATCAAAACAGATAATTTTCCTTTATGATGAAGCTTGGCCCCCAGTGTGATGATGTGCAAGCTGGGTCGCTGGGGCAAAGGAAAGGGAACCCAGAAGCCTGGCATGCTGGTAAAAGGGTAAGAATTTCTTTTTTCTTTTTTCTTTTTTTTTGAGTTGAAGTCTTGCTTTGTCACGAGAGCAGTGGCACGATCTCGGCTCACTGCAACCTCTGCCTCCCAGGTTCAAGTGATTCTCCTGCCTCAGCCGCCTGAGTAGCTGGGAGTAGTACAGGCATGTGCCACCACACCCGGCTAATTTTTGTATTTGTGGTAGAGACGGGGTTTCACTATGTTGGCCAGGCTGGTCTTGAACTCCTGACCTCATGATCTGCCCACCTCAACCTCCCAAAGTGCTGAGATTACAGGCATGAGCTACTGTATCCAGCCAAGGGTAAGAATTTCTTACCAGTCAGATTTCTGGTTTCTCTCTGTGCAAACAGTTGAATGAATGGTAAAAGTCACTGTTTACTCTTCTGTAAAGATGTGATTAATGCAAAAAAAAAAAATTCTGAGGCCAGTCTCAAACTGATGTATTTGTGCTATGAATTTGTTTTTCTGTGTCGAGGGGTACCTTAGGATAAAACATGGGCTTAGGATCCCATAAACTCGCTGCCCAAGATGACCCAGCAAACTGGTTAATAACAAACTTTCCTGCATGTCCCTGAAACAAACAAACAACTGAATGGGGTCTCCATCTTGTTTTATGTCCTTGGGTGCTTGACCTTGTAACCACGTGGCAGTACTTCCTCTTGGTCTCTGCCTTCCAGGGAACAGGGATTTTAGGGTTTATGTTATAGGTTGCTCTAAAAATTATCTTGAGTAGTTAAAAGGTTCTGCAAGCTCAAAATTAACTACTCTAGACTTCTTCGGGGAAGGCTAACAGAGACTACCCTGTGCTGTAGCTCAGTAGCTAGTGTTTTTGGCATTTCACACTGGCAGTGCAGGTTTGATTCCCTGTTTAGGAAGTAAGTCCTTTCTGGTTTAATATCTGCATAACCTTGTCTAGTCTCTTCTCCTCCATGGACTATCTTAAATTGTCCTTTCTCTGGTCAAGTGCAGTGGCTCATGCCTGTAATCCCAGCACTTTGGGAGGCCAAGGTGGGTTGATCATGAGGTCAGGAGTTTGAGACCATCCTGGCCAACATGGTGAAACCTTGTCTCTACTAAAAATACAAAAAGTAGCCGGGTGCGGTGGCTCACGCCTGTAATCCCAGCACTTTGGTAGGCTGAGACGGGTGGATCACAAGGTCAGGAGATCGAGACCATCCTGGCTAACATGGTGAAACCCTGTCTCTACTAAAAATACAAAAAAAATTAGCCGGGCGTGGTAGCGGGCTCCTGTAGTCCCAGCTACTCAGGAGGCTGAGGCAGGAGAATGGCGTGAACCCAGGAGGCGGAGCTTGCAGTGAGCTGAGATCGCACCACTGCACTCCAGCCTGGGTGACAGAGTGAGACTCTGTCTCAAAAAAAAAAAAAAAACAAAAAAACACACAAAAATTAGCTGGGCATGGTGGCACACACCAATAGTCCCAGCTACTCGGGAAGCTGAGGCAGGAGAATCACTTGAATCCAGGAGGCAGAGGTTGCAGTGAGCCAAGAGCGTGCCACTGCACTGCAGCCAAGTGACAGAGCGAGACTCTGCCTCAAACAAATTTTCCTTTCTCTGAGCACTTGGGAGGTTACCTCTGGTAAATTTCAAAAGCCAGAAATATTGGCCATTTAGCCTGGCTAAAATTAGGTAATAGGAAATTTTAAATGGATTTCATTAAAAAGTGCTATGATTAAAAGTCATCTTAATTAAAAGTGGATATTCAACCTCTTTCCTGGCCCTGTTTTTCCAAGGGCTCCACCCTAAAGCCAATAACCAATTAAGAAACTTAAAAACTGGCAAATGAAAAATCTTACAACTACTGTAGTAATCTTCTGTCTGTCTGTCTTTCTGTGTAACTACATATGTGTTGTGTGTAATGTTTATATAAAAGAGCTTTAATTAGTTGGCTTAAACAAAAATAAACTCTTTAAAGCAAAATAGCTAGTCCTGGTGTCTGAGTGATTCCCAGGGCCCAGCAAAGGGACCAAGTCTCCAGAGCCCTGAAGACAAGGGGTAACACACCAAAATATGGACTCATTTTCCACTCCACCTTCATTGGCCGAGCAGCTGCCAAGAACAAAGGCCACATCTCCTAATACCTGGCAAACAAATGCAGTATTGCCTCACGAATTGATTGCTTCTCTGAGGTGCCCACGAGTGTATTTGGGGAGAGGCTTTGAGAACAAGTTGAAGAGCGACTGTCCTTCTATGAGACTGGAGAGATACCATGAAAGAATCTGGATGTCATGAAGGAAGAAATGGTTCAGGCAGAGGAAGCGGCTGCTGAGATGACTAGGAAGCTGGAGAAACAGGAGAAGAAATGCTTAAAGAAGGAAAAGAAACAGCTGGTTGCACTTGCCCTCACATCTTCAGAAAACAGCAGTAGTACTCCAGAGGAGTGTGAGGAGACGAGTGAAAAACCCAAAAAGAAGAAAAAGCAGAAGCCCCAGGAGGTTCCTCATGAGAATGGAATGGAAGACCCATCTATCTCTTTCTCCAAACCCAAGAAAAAGAAATCTTTTTCCAAGGAGGAGTTGATGAGTAGTGATCTTGAAGAGACCGCTGGCAGCACTAGTCTTCCCAAGAGGAAGAAGTCTTCACCCAAGGAGGAAACAGTTAATGACCCCGAAGAGGCAGGCCACAGAAGTGGCTCCAAGAAAAAGAGGAAATTCTCCATAGAGGAGCCAGTCAGCAGTGGGCCTGAAGAGGCAGCTGGCAAGAGCAGCTCCAAGAAGAAGAAAAAGTTCCATAAAGCATCCCAGGAAGATTAGAATGCAAACGGACATTCTCTGGGAGGTGGGGCATACGATAGCCCAAGGTGACATCTCCCAACCTGTGCCCTGTTCCCCAATAAAAACAAATTCACACACACACACACACACACACAAAGCAAAATAAAAACAGTAATGCCTTCTAGTTCATGTAACTTCAGTAATCTTTGGCAAATAAAAATAGTTTTAAAGATTATTGATAAAAACATTTAGTCTAAATTATGCAGGTCAGATATTAGGTTTGCTAAAGGCTTTAAGGTCATAAACTGCTTTGACTTTTGAAAACTGTTCAATTTATTTTGAAGACATTAAATTCTAAATAAGGCATGGGGATGTATGGAATCAGCCATGCCCTCTAGCTATGCAAAGAAGGTTATAAAGAAAAGAGATTTTATATAAAAAAGGATGTTGTGTGGTAAATTCTTGTCCTAAAGTAAAAGGACTGGTTGTTTAAAAGAGGGATGTTTATGGCAAGTCATAAAGTCTAAACATGTTGTACATGGTCTGTGTAAGTCATGAAAGAATTTAAGAAAAGAAATTTATGCCAAAAATGTTGTACAATTTAAAGGTGATTAGGTCTCCTAAATGCTTCATAAAATGCTGCTATGACTCAACTGTACAGCTTGCCTGCTTTACAGCTAGGTAAGGTCTGGGACACATGGAGTTAGACACTGGAAAGAGTCAGACTTTATTTGCATTTCTCTCTGGGTCCTAGGCTCCACACCTAATATGTAATTAAAATCCCTTACTTACCAAGGTTTTCACCAAAAGTAAAAGTCACTAAGAGTTAACATTGTAACATGTAATTGAGACTACTGAAAAAATAAGTGTACATACAAGATGTGTAAGAGAATAAAATGTGTTTTTGCAAGAGATTATAAGAAAGTATGGGAATGTAAATTTTTGCCTAGGTTAGAGAGTTAAAGGATTGTTTTAAGTTACATAAAGCTAAAGGTTTGAACAAGTTGTGAAAGGTTTATAAAAATTAATTATAAGAGATTTTATGTGTGAACATATTGGCTAAAGTTAAACTGGCATTATTTAGTTTTTTCCCCCATAAATTGGACATTGGAATAGAAGCACAACAGAGTTTGCTTAGAACATTGTTCTGCTCTGAGAAAAAAAATATTGTAAAGCATTATAAAATGTTTATATAAATCTTACCTTATGGTCAAACTAATTAAAACTGAATAGATTTATAAAATGTTATTAAAACTAGCTTTAACATTAAAAATACACTAATGGAAACATAAAATTTGATTTTCTACTTTAAAAATGATTTTATGGCCGGTCACGGTGGCTCAAGCCTGTAATCCCAGCACTTTGGGAGGCTGAGATGGGCGGATCACGAGGTCAGGAGATCGAGACCATCCTGGCTAACACGGTGAAACCCCGTCTCTACCAAAAAATACAAAAAACTAGCCAGGTGAGGTGGTGGGCACCTGTAGTCCCAGCTACTCGGGAAGCTGAGGCAGAAGAATGGTGTAAACCCAGGAGGCAGAGCTTGCAGTAAGCTGAGATCCAGCCACTGCACTCCAGCCTGGGTGACAGAGCGAGACTCCATCTCAAAAAAAAAAAAAATGACTTTACGTAATATTAAAAGACAGTGAAAGGTTTTTGTTTACCTTTTAGGTAAACTACAAAAGGAAAAAGTGGGGGAAAGGAAAGAAAGGAGACAGAATCAGTTGTCCTCATGCTATCTCCATCTTCATTGGGTCTTGTTGGGAAAGCTGAGTCTCTTCTTTATCAGAATAATGTTTTTTCCTCAAAAAAAAATTTTTTTGAGACAGAGTCTCATTGCAGTGCAGTGATGTGGTCTTGGTTCACTCCAACCTCCACCTCCCAGGTTCAAGTGATTCTCCTGCCTCAGCCTGCCGAGTAGCTGGGGCTACAGGCACCCACCACCATGCATGGCTAATTTTTGTATTTTTAGTACAGGCAGAGTTTCACCATGTTGGCCAGGCTGGTCTTGAACTCCTGACCTCAAATGATCCAAAGTGGTGGGCCTCCCCAAAGTGGCTTGATTACAGGCATGAGCCACGATGCCTGGCCTAAAAAAATTTTGAGTTATCGTTTTGGCTAAATGAGTAACTTATGGTAACCTGAGATTCTATTTTGTAATATCCAATGTTTTAAACCTTTGGTATTTAACAAATCTTTCAAAATCAAACTCTAGATTATCATGCTAAATCAGCCAACATTAAAATTGTTTAAATATACAATTTGAATGAACTCCATGGTCTCAGTCAAATTATCTATGATAACCCATTAGTTATCAGTGCTATGCACCTAAATTGGAAAACAACTGGTATTCAAGAGGACATATGTCTAATGTTAAGCATGATCTCATGAAGAACCGGGACAGCTGCCTTGTCCTTCCTAAATCCTTAAAGCTTTTGCTGTTAAAGGTTCTTCATTCCATGACTGGTCATGGAAAATATAAAATAATCCAAATTGAATATATTGATGTGGTGACTTATAAATTGCAGAAATAGTTTAAAACCAATGTTTGGTTCGGGAGGACAATTAAAGCCTCAGGTACATTTGGCTACCTGATGGGCCATTTAAGCATTTATAAAGGAATTTCATTCAATTGTCATTTTCAATGCATGTTTTCTGGTGTATAAAAGCTTTTCCGTGCAAGAGGGCTGATGTTATAGCAGTAGATTATTATGCTACAGTCTATTTTACCAGGTAAAGAAAGTTTTTTATGGGTCACTGAGGACAATCCCTTCAGTCTAGAACCCGAAGACTTGATCTTCTGAGAACATCAGAGAAAGACCGTCCTTGCCATCCACACTACAGAAAAACTTTGGAGCCTGGAACCTTGGGTTTATAATCTCACAACTGAGAAGGGTCCCTCACACTCCTGGAACTGTACACCTCTTGGAACCCTTAAGGTAAAACTAATCAGGAAAGTTTCTCCCCAGAAGAAGATGGCATCCTTGATGTGAACAGCTTTTCTGAAAGATCACAGATCAAAACTTCTATTATCATGAGACTCTTATCTTTGAATATGTTTTCCTTGTTTATGCCTCTATGAACAATAGAAATGAAAAGGGGGTCCATTATGTGCTCTTATAGGGTATGCTTTTCTTTGTGAAGGATTTTGCAGCCAGCCTTATACATGAATAACTTTAATAGACAAAAGATGAAGGCCTAGTGTAGGTGAGAAACTTTAGTGATACATACGTTGCCTCAAAATCAGTCAAAACTCCTCTTAACCCACATCATGGATTAAAGAGAACATTGACAGGAGGCCTTCACTCTTCTAGAAGGACATCATTTGTTCGGTCCTTTTTCCATGGCTTAGAATAAAAGAGGCAATAATTAGAAATGTCTCCCTCATAATAGGCTCTACAGCAAATTCTACTTTAAAGTCTGTTGTTATACAACAGACTTTAAATTCTCTTGTGAAAGTTATGCTAAATAATAGAATTGGTTAAACAGAAAAGTACCTGTGCAGCTGCTGACATTTGTGGCCTATGGAGAAATATATCAAGTGTAAATTATAAAAATTCAGTTGTAGGGGATTAACGAAAAAACCACTTAGTCAAGTGAGTAGACTCTAGCTAGTTCATTCTTTAATCTATTTAATTTTAGGTGGTTTGGTTTATGGGGACCCTGGGTAAGGAGCATACTCCAAACTCTTGGTATTATCCTCCTCATAGTCATACTAACAGTCTCCCTGGTGTGCTGTATTCTCTTAAAGGTTTTAAATGTTTTGCATGCAGCCATCTCTAGAATGTCAAATGGTCTCTCTTCAACTGGAATGACAAAAGCTGAAAGAAATGTGCAACCATGAGGATACCATAACGTATGAATGACACGCTGAGACTGGAAACCTAAAACGATGGTAACTGAGAGTGGTGCTAAGGCCCTAAGTTTTGGTCGCACTCTCACCTAAGTGAGAACCTGACCAGAAAAGGGGAATTTTTTAAAACAAAATTATGGGAGGCCATTATTTTGGACTGAGCTCATGCACTAGGCCCTAACAAACCAAATGAAACTAAAATGGAGTCACTCGTGCTAAATGTGACATAATCAAACTAAGGCTTTAAGAAAACACATAGATCCTAGAAAAGATCAGGTTTTGTTTTTCTCCTGTAAATAGATGTTCCAACGTAAGGAGATACCCTCTGCTCAGTGCTTATTCTCTCCTTGCAAAACCCCCTGTTCTACTGTTTCCCAGTGGGTTTCAAAACAATCTTAATGTTGGCTGATTTAGCATGATAATCTAGAGCTTGATTTTGAAAGGTTTGTTAAATACCAAAGGTTTAAAGTACAGTTACAACAGTGATAGTAACATCAATGACTAAGGTTTTGGTCAATCTCTCAAAATTGAGAAAATGACCAAAATGGGAGAATTGTTAAAGCAAACTAAATATGGCCTGAGAAGGACTCCGTACTTCCCTATTTGAGACCTTGTGGATGAACTGTAACTTAGCTTAATAGTCAGACAAAATTGAAAACCTAACTTAATAGTATGCACCCATAACAATAGCCGAGTGTTGGTCAATCCCAACAGCCATACTTTAACCACTCATAGACTGTTGAGTGTTCAAACTGCGTTCAAATAAGGCAAACACGGAGCTATAACCAATCTCACTGTTTCTGTACCTCACTTCCGATTCCTGTATGTCACTTTAACTTTTTTGTGTATAAATTTGTTCTGACCAGGAGGCAGTCCTGAAGTCTGTGAACCTGCTCTGATTCTGGGGGCTGCCTGACCTACGAATACTTCATTGCTCAATCAAGCTCCTTTAAATTTAATTCGGCTGAAGTTTTTCTTTTATTAGGGCAAACCTGACTCCCTCTATTCAAAGTCACCCTTCTGCTCACTAAGATAAATGCACATCTGATTGCCTCCTTCAGAGAGGCTAATCAGAAACTCAGAAGAATACAACCATTTGTCTCTTATTTACTTATGACCTGGAAGCCCCTTCCCTGCTTTGAGTTGCCCAGCCTTTCCAGACTGAATCAATGTTTATCTTACATATGTTAATGATGTCTCATGTGTCCCTAAATGTATAAAACCAAACTGTGCTCTGACTACTTTGGGCACATGTCGTCAGGACCTCCTCAGGTTGTGCCACAGGCACGCATCCTCAACCTTGGCAAAATAAACTTCCTAAATTAACTGAGACCTGTCTCAGATTTTCAGGGTTCACACTTTTCACATTCCTATTATACAAGGGTGTATGTAACAGATGTCGCTTTTTTACAAATTATATTTTACATAATACATTTACAATTTTAGGTTGTCTACATCGTAAGCACACAACAAGTGCTTATTAGTGGTGAAGCAGTGTAAACAATACCTGCTTATTTTTGAGTGTGATACAGCCTAGTGGACCTGTATATGTGTTTTTAAGTTTAAGGTAACATGTTTACTTACAAATTGCTCCTTCTCACCCCATCCAACACCTCTCAGAAAATAATTCAGGATGATAGAATATATTACATTACTCTGAATTTATACATCATATCACCTTATAATTTATTTATTAATTACATTTATTACAATGTCCTTAAGATAAATTCCTAGCAGTGGGATTTTTAAATGAAAGGATTATATACATATTAAATTTGGATAGTTAATCCTAAATTGTCCTCCAGAAAGGTTATACCAATTTACACTCTCGCCAAGTATTGCCACCATATTTTTAAGGTTGCCTAGTATTCTGTCATGTAGATGTACCATAATTAAAATGCTTTAAAAGTGCCTGCCCAGGCCAAGCGCAGTGGCTCAAGCCTGTAATCCCAACACTTTGGGAGGCCGAGGTGGGCGGGTCACAAAGTCAGGAGATCGAGACCAGCCTGGCCAACACAGTGAAATCCAGTCTCCACTAAAAATACAAAAAATTAGCTGGGCATGGTGGTGGACACCTGTAATCCCAGCTACTTGGGAGGCTGAGGCAGGAGAATCACTTGAACCTGGGAGGCGGAGGTTGCATTGAGCCGAGATGGTGACATTGCACTCCAGCCTGGGTGACAGTGCTAGACTCCATCTCAAAAAAAAAAAAAAAGTGCCTGCCCTCCTTTTTCTCTTTCTCTCCCTCTTCCTCTCCTTCTCCTTCTCTTCTCCTCCTTCTCCTTCTTCTTTGTCATTGTCGTCATCAGACAGGTAATGTGCCAACGTTGTAAAAAGGTGGCACATCTCATATTTGTGCATGAACACCCAATCATCATGGGTATGACCCACAAAAGGATTGTGTGTGCTATTATTATTGCTGTTATTACTACATATTTTCACTTTTTTGCTCATATTATTATATCATATTATTGATGTTTTCTTGGCACTTTTTCCATTTTCTTTTCTTTTTTTGAGAGAGGTTTTCACTCTGTTGCACAGGTTTGAGTGCAGTGGCATGATCACAGCTCACTGCAGCCTCAAACTCCTGGGCTCAAGCAATCCTCCTGCCACAGCCTCCTGAGTATCTAGGACTACAGGAGTGTGCCATCATGCCTGGCTAAGTTTTAAAATTTTTTGTAGAGACAGAGTCTTGTTATGTTGCCCATGCTGCTCTCAAAGTCCTGGCTTTCAGTGATCGTCCCACCTTGGCCTCCTAAAGCACCATCTTCTTTTTTATTAAAAAATATGGCTGGGCGAGGTGACTCACGCCTGTAATCACAGCACTTTGGGAGGCCAAGGCAGGTGGATTGCTTGAGCCCAGGAGTTTGAGACCAGCCTGGACAACATGGTGAAACCCCGTTTCCATACATACACACAAATCCCCAAAAATTAGCCCGGTGGGGTGATGCACGCCTGTAGTCTCAGCTTCTCAGGAAGCTGAGGTGGGAGGATCTCTTTAAGCTCTGGAGGCCGAGGCTGCAGTGAGCCGAGATCACGCCACTGCACTTCAGCCTGGATGACAGAGCGAGACTCTGTCTCTTTAAAAACAAACAAACAAACGAACGAACAAAAAAATGGACATGGTGGCTCACGCCTGTAATCCCAGCACTTCGGCAGGCCGAGGCAGGCGGATCACCTGAGGTCAGGAGTTTGAGACCAGCCTGGCCAACGTGGTGAAACCCCATCTCTACTAAAAATACAAAAAAATTAGCCAGGTGTGGTGGCAGGCCCCTGTAGTCGGGAGGCTGAGGCAGAAGAATCACTTGAACCTGGGAGGCGGAGGTTGCAGTGTGCCAAGATCGCGCCACTGCACTCCAGCCTGGGTGACAAGGGCAAAACTCCACCTCAAAAAAAAAAAAAAAAAATGGGGCTCATGCCTGTAATCCCAACACTTGGGGAGGTAAAGGCAGGAGGATACCTTGAGCCCAGAAGTTTGATATCAGCCTAGGCAAAACAGGAAAATCCTTTCTCTATTAGAAAACAAGCAAACAAACAAATAAAACAGTACTTGTCTCTTTTTTGTTTGTTTGTTTGTTTTGTGAGACAGAGTCCCAGTTGCTCGGGAGGCTGAGGCACGAGAATCACTTGAATCTGGGAGGTGGAGGTTGCAGTAAGCCTAGATCACACCACTGCACTCCAGCCTGGGCGACAGAGCGAGACTCCATTTCAAAACAACAACAACAAAGACAAAAAAAAACAAAAACAAAAAGTATCCTTTGTGAAGCTGTGAAAAGTATTAATTTTGTTAAATCTCAACCCTTCAGTGAACATCTTTTGAAAATTCTGTCTAACAAAATGGGAAGTATGCATAAAGTGCTTTTGCTCCCTACCAAAGTCTGGTTGTTTGTAAGAAAAGCCCTTGTGTTATTTAGACACAAGCTGAACTAGCCAATTTTTTTCAGCGAACACATTTTTTACTTGAAAGTATAATGAACTATGTTTATTGAGTCTTGAGTATTTGGCAGACAGTTTTACAAAAATAAACAAAGTAAGCCTGTCACTTCAAGGAAAACAACTTAACATTATTTGTTGGCAACGATAAAGTTAGAACTTTCAAGCCAAAAGTAGAATTTTGTACCTGCCACCCGAGCTTGCCAGTTTCCCAATACTTAAAGACTTTTCTGATGAGATTGGTGGTGATATTAATGAATGTTATTTTTAAAACGTTGTATAGTGAAATGTGGCAACATTTGGAAGCTCTGCATAGCTCAGTGAACCAATGTTTTCCAAATGACCAATTCGTTGATGATACAAAATCCTGCACGGGTAAAAAAAATCCAATCAAAGTGCAAGATAGATTTTCATATAACCCAGAGCAGAAAAGGCTTATTGATATGGTTTCAGAGTTTAAGTTGCAGCTAACCTTTAAGAAACAAATATTTCAGCCTGGGCAACATTGGGAGTTGCTGTCTCTACAATTTTCTTTTTCTTTTTTAATTTAGTCAGGTGTGATGGCACCTCCTTGTAGTCCCAAGTACTTAGGAGGCGGAGGTGGAAGGATCATTTGAGCTCAGGAGGTCAAGACTGCAGTGAGCTATGATTGTACCACTGCACTCCAGCCTGGGTGTCAGAGCAAGGTCCTGTCTCAAGAGAAAAAAAAAAAGTAAGAAAGAGAGAAGAAAGAGAGAAAGAGAGAGAGAAAGATGGAGGGAGGAAGGACTATTTGTTGAGTGTGGTATAAAATAAACAAAGATTGTCCCTAATTGTCTGAAAAGGCAACTAAACCCTGCATCATACAACTACATAGCTAGAGTTCTTGTTTTTTGTTTTTTAAACATGGAGTCTCACAATGTTGCCTAGGCTGGCCTCAAACTCCTGGGCTCAAGTGATCCTACTGCTTCGGCCTCTAGAGTAGCTTGGACTACAGGTACAGTGGCTCAGAATTCTTCATATAGTTTAGCCAAAATAACGTATCACAAATATATTGAATGTATATTGAATGGAGGCCAGGGTGGTGGCTCACACCTATAATCCCAATGCTTTGGGAGGCTGAGCTGGGTGGATCACTTGAGCCCAGGAGTTCAAGACCAGCCTGAACAACATGGTAAAACCCCATCTCTAGAAAAAATACAAAAAAAATTAGCCAGGTGTAGTGGTGCACACCTGTAGTCCTAGCTATTCAGGGGGCTGAGGTGGGAGGATCACTTGAACCTGGAGGCTGAGGCTGCAGTGAGCCATAATGGCACTACTGCACTCCAGCCTAGGCAACAGAGTGAGACTCCATCTCAAAAATAAACAGGCCAGACACGGTGGCTCGTGCCTGTAATCCCAGCACTTTGGGAGGCCGAGGCGGGTGGATCACAAAGTCAAGATAGTGAGACCATCCTGACCAACATGGTGAAACCCCATTTCTACTAAAAATATCAAAATCAGCTGGGTATGGTGGCACACGCCTGTAGTCCCAGCTACTTGGGAGGCTGAGGCAGGAGAATTGCTGGAACCTGGGAGGTGGAGGTTGCAGTGAGCCGAGACCACGCCACTGCATTCCAGCCTGGCGACAGAGTGAAACTCCGTCTCAAAAAAACCCAAAAACCCAAAAAACTAACAAAAAACACAGAAAAGCAAATATATTGAATGGAGAAATAGATATGAGAGTTCAGCTGTTTTTTAATTATTAACCCACACACTAAAGAGATTTGCAAAAGTTTAAAACAACGTCTCTTCTCACTATTTTTTGTTTTAGAAGATATAATAGTTTAAAAATATATATTTATGTTAAAATTAGTGGCTTTATCATTATTTAACATGAATTTATAAGTATACATTTACAGTTTTTCTGTTTTAATTTCTTTTCTTCTTCTTTTTTTTTTTTTGAGACAGGGTTTCTGTCACCCAGACAAGTGCAGCAGTGAAATCATAGCTCACTGCAGCCCAGAACTAGGCTCAAATGATCCTTCCCTCTCAGCCTACTGAGTAGCTGGAACCACAGGTGCATGCTATCACACCTGACTAATTAAAAAAAAAAATCTGGCCGAGCATGGTGGCTCATGCCTATAATCTCAGCACTTTGGGGGGTCAAGACAGGTGGATCGGCTGAGGTCAGGAGTTCGAGACCAGCCTGGCCAACATGGTGAAACCTTGTCTTTAATAAAAATACAAAAATTAGCCAGGCATGGTGATGTGCCCCTGTAATCCCAGCTACTCAGGAGGCTGAGGCAAGAGAATCACTTGAACCTGGGAGGTGGAGGTTGCAGTGGGCTGAGATTGTACCACGGTACTCTAGCCTGGGCAACAGAGTGAGACTCCATCTCAAAAAAATTTTTTTTTGTTTTTGCTTTTTTTTTGTTTTTAGAGATTCGGTCTTGCTGTGTTGCCCAGGCTGGTCTCAAACTCCTGGGCTCAAGTGATCCTCCCACTTTGGCCTCCCAAAGTGCCAGGATTACAGGTGTGAGCCACCTTGTCCAGCCTCAATTTCTAATATGGTAAATATCAATAGATATTAACCCACAAGTTGTAGTTGCCTGTAACTTGAGACTTGGAGGTTGAAAACACTTGAGGCCGAGCCTCAGCCTGGCCAACATGGTGAAACTCCATCTTCTATTTCGAAAATACAAAATTAGCCAGGAGAGGTAGCATGCTAGTAATCCCAGCTGCTTCAGCCAGTGAGACGCTTGAACTCAGAGGCAGAGGTTGCAGTGAGCTGAGATTGTGCCACTGCACTCCAGCCTGGGCGATGACTTGTTCAAAAGAGGCCCACAGTGCCACGCCCTTGTAGTCTCCTATACTCTTTTTTAGATGGAATTCTTGCCTTGCCAACAGCCTGAGCAATGGCGCGCCTGGCTCACCAACCTCCACCTCCCAGGTTCAAGCAATTCTCCTGCCTCAGCCTCCTGAATAGTTTGGGATTATAAAGGCTCACCTCTACCACGCCTGGCTAATTTTGTATTTTCTTTTAGTAGAGACACGGTTTTCCTTCCATGTTGGCTTGTGGGATTGGTCTCAACTCCTGACCTCAGGTGATCCCACCCACCTCGGCCTCCCAAAGTGCTGGGATGGCATGAGCCACCATGTTCATGAGGATTTTAAGTATGTAAAGGAGTCCTGGGACTAAGCAGTTTGAGAACCATTGCTTTAAAGCCCCTAAATGACTCTCCCTATTACAACCCTTTTCCTCCCCCACCAGTTGCTACTATCCAGGGTTTTAAATATTGCCTTTCTTTTTCTTCTAGTTTATCATATATATTCTATATATGTATGGATACATTGGTGTCTGCCAAGCAAGTCTTATTGATGGAATGGTTGCCTGAGCTCAGTTTCCCCCATATAATATTGTTCATGAAGCCCCTACTCAGAGGATTAGCATTAGTCCAGTCCTTGTTTTTGTTGTTGCCTTTGGGACACTTCTCATTCATGTAATCAAAAGACCTTGGTACAATAAAGTTCCAGTCCATCAAAGTTTGGTTAGTTGTGGTTGTGACACTCTGCCAGAGTCAGTTAAAACAGGCCATTTCCACCTCCCTGCCACACAGAGGGTGCCAGATGCTCAGTAAGCCTGAGCTCGCATTCTGCTGGTGTGCTGGTATGCACTGTGGCATTGGGAATGCTGGTGTGGTTTACTACTTGCAGGACAAGAAGGTCATTCTGGTCAGCAGCAAAATGAGGTCTAGGGTGGCAGATCCAGCGCTGCTTCAGGTTATCCTTTGTGGCCACAGTTTGGGAGAGCCTAACAAAAGTTTTTTTGTTTCCAGACCTCTGCTGCCATTTTCTTGTGAAAAAAGCAGATGGACAGGTTAGTGCCCCACCCTCCATCCTCGAGGTCTCACGCATTCCCTACCTATCAGACGGGCTTCACCTGGGTTAGTGTAGCAACTCCATCTGTCTTTCTCTTCCTGAGGCTGTTAACCTCTATGGGCACCCGTTGCTCTCATTGCTTGACTCAGACCTTTCTGCCTTAGTTGTCCAGTCCAGGAAGGGAGGTCACATCCTATACAAACTTGACATGTTTGAACATGTTGCTCACCTGAATGGAAGAATCAGGCATCCCCAGCACAGCTTGAGGGACCTAGCACCCTGGTATTTCTGGGTCCCATTCCCCACTCCTGTGGGATCACAAAGAGTGGAGTCACTCAGTGAAGCCTCACTTCCAGATTAGAGTTGGGGTGCCTTCTCTGGGCTACTATGGCAGCCTGAAGTGCAAACCACCCCCAAGGTGTGCACTCTAAAGGGAAAAAGGAAAAAGAATGTCTGGGAACACTAAGATTGGGATTTCAAAGGTGCAGCCTAGCAGGTGGCTGCCTGGTCCACCAACACCCCTACTAAACTCAGTGTCTCTCAACATGCACCATGGTGCTGTTTCCCTTGCACTGGAGTGTAGAGTTTAGTGTCAATACTGCCCTAGTCAGACAGAGGTGCCATCCCATTAGCAGGCCAGCTTGATGTCTTTCTTCAGTTGTTGTGTCAGCTAGGTGTCTCATCATTAAAAGTCTTCATTCAAAGGATGATGAGGTGTATGTATTTAATGAGAGAGTGCCCACTGGCAAGTTGCTTGGTCAGTGAAGCATGTTTCTTGGTCAGAGTAAAGTCCCATAGGGCATCCAAAAACATGACCTAAGTTCCTCTCAAGGGTGGAGGGTGGTCATGTTAGACCCAGCATCCACATGAGTGATGTATATTTGTCTCTTTCAGGCAGCAAGTCCTTGTCCCTACACAAGGGTTCCTTTAACAGTCCGGTCTCCTAGTTGCCATTCTCCTGACCAGGTGGCTAGGCTGTTGGCAATGGCCCTTGAATCAGTGAAAATGAATGGATGGCTGCTGCAGCCTGGTGGATCCCATCTGCTTGTTGTTTCACAGAGCCATCAGTAAAACATGCCATGCCAGCACTAGGCATGTCTCTGAGGTCTGAGTCTTGGGCTACAGATAGCCACAGAATGAGCCAAAGCATCCTTTACAGGTCACTTGGTCCCTTGTGGTAAGCTGGCCATTTGTCCCTGAAGCCTACTGGTCCCTTGGGATCCTGGCTGGGCCCTATCTTGAATGTACCATTTCCATTTGATAATTGCACTCTGTTGAACCTATCCAGTTTTATTGGTGGGATTTCTAAGCACCCAAGTGATAACTGGCAATTCAGGTCACAGCATCAACACGTGACACTCCAGCTGTAAGATGCTGTTTCCACCAGGGCCCAGAAGCAAGTACGGAGTAGCCATTTAAAATGGTTATGTCTCATGCTGTTTCAAGCAAGTTACATGCCCAAAATCTGTGAGGCTGGTGCACCCCAGTGGCAGTTTGCTGTTGCCACAGACTCTAATCAGTGCGTATGGAGGTTGGGATACCTGAAATTCCATCAGACTAGCAGGCATTGCCTTTAAAGGTTTTAGTGCAGCACTGCTTTTGTTGAATAACCCATTGGGGCTTGGGTAGCTGGGTGGCAGGTAGGAGTGAATTTGTCCCACTGTTATAGCTCGAATTTTCAGGTGTGAGGGGGCATACCCTCTCAGGCAAGTGCTTTTAAAGGTTTTAAAGGCAGTGACTGGGCCATGGCTTCCTGAAAGTCTTCCAAGGCCTATTGCTGCAAAGAACCCTTTTCAAAGTTGGCCACTTTGCTGATGACCTTGACTAAAAAGGCCAAGAGAACACCTGGGTGGGGTACATACTGTCTTTGGTACTCAAAGAGGCCTACCAGCTATTGGGGCTCCTTTTTATTAGTGGGTACTGTCAGGGTTAAACGTTTTTGCTTGACAGTATCTGGGATACTTTTTTTTTTTTTTTTAAAGACAGGATCTGGCTCTGTCACCCAGGCTGGAGTGCAGTGGTGTCACTGTAGCATTGACCTCCCTGGCTCAGGCGATCCTCCCACCTCGGCTTCCTAAGTAGCTAGGACATGCCACCATGTCCAGCTAATTTTTTGTATTTTTTTGTAGATACAAAAATGTTGCCCAGCTGGTCTCAAACTCCTGGGCTCAGGCAATCCTCATGCCTCGGCCTCCCAAAGTGCTGGGATTACAGATATGAGCCACTGCACCCAGCATGGATACTTTTTTTTAATGTTAAGATTTTATTTACAAGATTTTTTGTTGTTGTTGTGTGAAAAGTAAAAAATGCTGTTCCAATCTTGGTGTAACTGGTAGCCATGGACGGTTGACTTACCAATCACAGCTATCCATGTTATAGCAAGAGTTTTACACAGAAACCTATCAGCGCTCACAATTTTGTTGGGGTTAAGTCCTGAAGCATGGTGGTGGAGTACCAAGAGTGACTAAATAGAAGAAGGTGGAATGTCACTGGAACTATTCTTTTTTTTTTTTTTTTTTTTTTTTTTTTTTTTTTGAGACGGAGTCTCGGCTTCTGTCACTTCAGGCTGAGGCAGGGTCGGATCTCAGCTCACTGCAAGCCTCATCTCCGGTTTACGCATTCTCCTGCCTCTGTGCCTTCCAGTAGCTGGGACTACAGGCGCCTGCCACCTCGCCCAGCTAGTTTTGTATTTTTTTTAGTAGAGACGGGGTTTCACCGTGGTTAGCCAGGATGGTTCGACTGACCTGATCCTACTCGCCTGGGCCTCCCAAAGTGCTGGGATTACAGGCTTGAGCCATCAGCTACCGCCTTAGTTTTTGTATTTTAGTAGAGATGGGGTTTCACTGGGTTAGCCAGGATGGTCTCGATCTCCTGACCTTGTGATCCGCCCGTCTCGGCTTCCCAAAGTGCTGGTATTACAGGCTTGAGCCACCGCGCCTGGCCATACTGGAACTATTCTTAGGCTCTTTGGGTGGGTGGGTGTTTTAGGGTTTCTAACACAGCTAATTTTTTTTTTTTTTAACAGCCACCAAATTCATGAGCAGTCCTGCTGAACGGCGCTGTTTCTGCAGGTCATTTGGAGTCTTAGTCATCTTTTCCTTCATCGTCTGTTTCTACCTTCCTGGGATACTTTTTTTGACTTTTAGCACAGGCGGCCTTGGCATTCTGCCTCTTACAGTCCATTGTTAGTTTCCATGCCTGGACAGCCTTTTTTGCCCAGTCAAACTGGTCTGTTACATTATCACGGGGTGGTTTGTAAGAAAGTTTTGAATTAACCAAGTGATCTCCTGTTCTCCTTTTAGTATGCAGCACTGCTTTTGTTGAATAACCCATCGGGGTTTGAGTAGCTAGGTGGCAGGTAGGAGTGAATTTGCCCCACTGTTATAGCTCGAATTTTCAGGTGTGAGGGGCATACGGCTCCACATCTGACCTTTAGATAGTGAGTCTCGCTTTCTGTGAAGGACCACTGGTTCCCCTCGGATGTCAGGGGTCACCTGAGTACCTCTTTCTTGTACCCAGTCAAGTACCTCAGGGTCCATCTGAGTAGCCACTTCCCAAACTCTGGCCCAGGGAATGAGGGATCACGTAAGTGCTCAACAACCAGAGGATCTTGCATTACGTTTCCCTGTTGCCACTGTGAAAGGAAAATCTTGGGACCCCAAAATTACTAAGCTAAGGGAAAAGTCAAGCTGGGAACTGCTCAGGACAAACCTGCCTCCCATTCTATTCAAAGTCACCCCTCTGCTCGCTGAGATAGGTGCATATTCTGATTGCCTCCTTTGGAAAGGCTCATCAGAAACTCAAAAAATGCAACAATTTATCTCTCACCTACCTATGACCTGGAAGCCCCCTCCTTGCTTCGAGTTGTCCCACCTTTCTGGACAGAACCAATGTACTTCTTACATATATTGATTGATATCTCATGTCTCCCTGAAATATATAAAGCCAAGCTGTGCCCCAGCCACCTTGGGTACGTGTCGTCAGGACGTCCTGAGACTGTGTCATGGGCACACGTCTTTAACTTTGGCAAATAAACCTCCTAAAATGATTGACACTTGTTTCGTCATTTTTCTTGATTGACACAACATTGCTCTTTCTTTGCTTCAATCCATGAAGCCAGCTCACTCACATCTGTGGGGCTGGGGCAGGGTTAGCAATCTATGTCCTGCTCATCACTCTTCCTTTCCCATAAATCATCCATTTGCATTTTCAGCTCCTGAACCCCCAAGCTGATCTCTCCACCCTGGGCCAGGTACTGGGGGGTATCGCCCCTCCCATGTTGACAATAATCCATGGTTTTGTCAGACCAGATGCTGCTCACTGTGCCAGTTTTGTGAAGCAGGTTCACTGTGCACTGCTTACCAACTTGTGTCAGTCTGGTGAGGCAGAATGCACTTATAAGCAAGTTACATGATGCAGAATTACTCCTCACAGATAGGCAGCAAGGAACGGCAGAAGCCTGGGGTCCACTGTGAGCTGATATGCCAAGCCTCAAGAAAGCTGCCTGGGGCAGATGTAGTCTCTGCTGCATGTGCCCCACTTGTACCACAGCTGAGGGACCCCAAAAGGTAGCTCTGTGTTACATATCTCATGGTCATATGTCTTGCTGGGCAATGCTTTCAAAAATGTACTGCTTCCAGGGGAGACAGGAACAACTCTTGGGCTATTCCAGGCAGTTCCTCCCTACTCAAGATGTTCCATTCCCCAGGAGGGACAGGAACAAGGCCTGGGCTGTTTCAGGCAGTTCCTCCTTGTCTCAGGATGTTACATTCCAGTACATTCCAAGTTATTCTTGAGGATGTTACATTCCCAGCACATTCCAAGTTATTCTTTTTTTTTTTTTTTTTTTTTTTTTGAGACGGAGTCTCGCGCTGTGTCACCCAGGCTGGAGTGCAGTGGCGCGATCTCGGCTCACTGCAAGCTCCGCCTCCCAGGTTCAGGCCATTCTCCTGCCTCAGCCTCCGAGTAGCTGGGACTACAGGCGCCCGCCACCACGCCCGGCTAGTTTTTTGTATTTTTAGTAGAGACGGGGTTTCACCATGTTAGCCAGGATGGTCTCGATCTCCTGACCTCGTGATCCGCCCGCCTCCGCCTCCCAAAGTGCTGGGATTACAGGCTTGAGCCACCGCGCCCGGCCTCCAAGTTATTCTTACAAGCAAGAAACAGGGAAGAACTGGGTGGGTCCATGCGCCCAGAGAACTGGTCTGTACAAATTTTAAATTTCTTATATAGTCCAATTTATTAATTTTTAATTTTATGGGTCATGTTTTAGTGTTATATCTAAGAATGCTTTGCCTCAGCCAAAGCATGAAGAATTTTTCCTAGAAATTTTATAGTTTTAGCTTTTACATTTATTATGTAGTTTGGCTGTGTTCCCACCCAAATCTCACGGTAGCTCCCATAATTCTCATGTGTTTTGGGAGGGACCCGGTGGGAGATAATTGAATCATGGGGGTGGTTTCCCCATACTGTTCTCCTGGTAGTGAATAAATCTCATGAGATCTGATGATTTTATAAGGGAAAGCCCCTTTCACTTGGCTGTCTCATTTCCTCTTTGCCTGCCACCATGTGAGACGTGCCTTTCACCTTCTGCCATGATTGTGAGGCCTCCCCAGCCACGTGGAACTGTGAGTCCATTAAACCTCTTTTTCTTTATAAATTACCCAGTCTCAGGTAGGTCTTTATCAGCAGTGTGAAAACAGACTAATACAATTTAGGTGTGTGATCCATTATGAGTTAATTTTTGTGTGTGACAAGGGTCTATATTTTGTTTATGGATATGCAGTGGTCTTAGCACCATTTCTTGATTAGACCACCCTTTCCACTATTGAATTGCCTTGGCAACTTTGTCAAAAATCAATTGACTAGAAGTATAATGGTTTATGTCCAGACTCTCAAATTTGTTTCATTAATCTATATGCCTAGTTTTACCCCAGTACTGCAGTCTTTTATTATTGAGGCTTTATACTAAGCTGTGAAATGGGATGAGGTAAATCATCTGAATTTCTTCTTTTTCAAATTTATTTTGGCTGTTATGGGATCTTTGTCTTTCCATATAAATTTTAGGGTAAGCATGACAATTTTCACAAAAGATCTTTCTGGGATTTTGGTATGGATTGCATTGCATCTACAGATCAATCTTTATAGAATTGTCTAAATTATCCAAGGAGAATTGTCATCTTAAAAATATTGAGTCCTTCAAGAGAATGAGAAGACAGATTCAGACAGGGAAAAAATATTTGCAAAAGACATAACTGATAAGGGACTAGTATCCAAAATATACAAAGAACTCTTAAAACTCAATGATAAGAAAACAACCGACTTAAAAAATGGGCAGCAGCCCTGAACAGACACCTCACCAAAGAAGATATACAGATTGGCAAATAAACATATGAAAAGATGCTCCATGTCATATATCTTTAGGGTGCTGAAAATTAAAACAGCAATGAGATGCCACTACATACCTATTAGAATGGCCCAAATCAGATGTGGAGCAACAGGAACTCTCATTCACTGTTGATGGAAATGTCAAATAGTACAGCTACTTTGGAAGACAGTTTGGCAATTTTTTACCAGACGAAACATACTCGTACCATACAATTCAGCAATCACGCTTCAAATGAGTTGAAAACTATGTTCACACAAAAACCTGCACTTGGGTGTTTGTAGCAGGTTTATTCTTAGTTGCCAAAATTTAGATGCAACCAAGATATCCTTCTGTAGGTGAATGGGTAAAATAAACTGTAGTACATTCAGAGAATAGAATATTATTCCATTATTATACATATGTTCTAATTACATTATGATTTCTGCTTTGAACTATAGGGTTGTTAGCAATTTCTTCTTTTTCAAACATTTGCATTTATTCTAGTTATCTCTTTATTACTGATTTCTGGCTTTATTACATCATTGTCGGAGAGCTTGTCCTATTTGATTTGAGTTCTTTTACATTTGTTGAGACTTGTGTAGTCCAGTATATGTCAATTTCTGTGAATGTTTATTGGCATGCTTTATTGTTGGCTACTGTGTTTTCTGTATGTCTCCTAGGTCATGAATGTTAATCATGCTATTCAAATCTTTTGTATCCTTATTGATTTATAAGTCTCCTACCATAATTATGAATTTATATATACACCTCATTATTCTGTCACTTGCTATTTTAGGTATACTGGAACTACTTATTCATTTATTCATTAAAGGTATATTAAGACGTGGGCAGATTGCTTGATCCTAGGAGTTTGAGACCAGCCTGAGAGAGAGAGAGCTTTCTGAGTGCCAGACACTGTTCTACTTGCTAGGGGATATAGCAGTGAACGAAATAGGCAAACATTCCTGCTATTGTTGACAGAATCATAAGAAAGATAAATAATTGCATACAATTTTGAAATTATCTTTCTGTAAATGGAATCTTTGAACATTATGAAATGACCTTTTTATCTTTAATAATTTTTTTTTTTTTTTTTTTTTTTGAGACGGAGTCTCGCGCTGTCGCCCAGGCTGGAGTGCAGTGGCCGGATCGCAGCTCACTGCAAGCTCCGCCTCCCGGGTTCACGCCATTCTCCTGCCTCAGCCTCCTGAGTAGCTGGGACTACAGGCGCTGCCACCTCGCCCGGCTATTTTTTGTATTTCTTAGTAGAGACGGGGTTTCACCGTGTTAGCCAGGATGGTCTCGATCTCCTGACCTCGTGATCCGCCCATCTCGGCCTCCCAAAGTGCTGGGATTACAGGCTTGAGCCACCGCGCCCGGCCTTTATCTTTAATAATTTTTAATGTAAACTCTAATTTGTGTGATGTTAATATTGTGATAACAGCTTGTCTTTATCCATTTTTGTGTTGCTATAAAGGAATACCTGAGGCTGGGTAATTTATAAAGAAAAAAAGGTTGATTTGGCTCATGATTCTGATGGCTGGAAAAGTTCAAGAGTTTAAGATTGGGCATCTGCATCTGGTGAAGGCCTCAGGCTGCTTCCACTCATGGCAGAAAGGGAAGGGAAGTCGGTGTGTGTGCAGAGACCACACAGTGGGAAATCAAGAGAGAGACAGGGAGAGAAAGAGAGAAGGTGCTAAGCTATCTTTAACAACCAACTTTTGCAGGAATGAATAGAGTGAGAACTTGCTCACTCGTCTTTCTCCCCACTCATTAATCTATTCATGAGAGATCTGCCCCCATGACCCAAACACCTCCCACTACATCCATCCCCAAACATTGCCAAACTGGCAATCAAATTTCAACAAGAGATTTGATGGAGACAAACAACTATACTCAAATTTTTACACCACTCATATTGAGTTACCATTTTTAAATATATTTCCATCCTTTTCAAGTTTCTGTATTCCTATATTTTAAATGTGTTTTCTAGATAGTATATAGTTGTGCTTTCAAAATTTTAACCAGTGTGGCATGTCATTATCTAAAAAATTTAATCAATTTACACTTATTTTATATATATATATAAATATATTTGCATTTATATCTAACATTTTATGCTTTCTATTTATTCAACTTCTGTTTCTTTTGTCTCCCCTCTGGATTTTGTTTTGTTTTAATCATTTCATCTTTTTTTTCTTTCTTTAGTTTTTTTTGTTTTTTGTTTTGGACAGGGTCTCACTCTGTCACCCAGGCTGGAGTGCAATGGCATGATCTTGGCTCGCTGCAGCCTCGACCTCCTGGGCTCAAGTGATCTTCCCACCTCACCTCAGCCTCCCAAGTAGTTGGGACCACAGATGTGTACCCACATGCCTGGCTAATTTTTGAAACATTTTTTGTAAAGACGGAATCTCACTATGTTGCCCAGGCTGATCTTGACTCCTGGCTCAAGGGATCTGCGGGGGATCATCAGAGTTGTGGGAAAAACTATACGGAAAGGACGCAACTTTTCTGAAAGGTCAGAAGGTTCTGCAGACCCCTGGGGGAGAATAGCTGAAGGCAGCTGTTCTGTAACCCTCAGGCAGAGGGCAAGGAGTAGGTGTAAGGGAGTGTGGGGGAATTTATCTTAAACAGTCTTGTTTACTTATGTTGACCAGGAACTGACCTTTGATTATCCACAGGCCAGACGTTCCCTGAAAGGGGAACAATAAATGTTAATTACCTACAGGTTGTGTTGGCTCCAGGTTTTCGGCATTGTGCCTGCACTGAATAAAAGCAAGCAGCTCCAGCTTCTCAGGGCTGCTCTCTGGCCACTAGAGCCAGGCAGTCACCTAGCTGCTCTTACACTGCATACCTTTGTCTGAGTACTCATTTCATCCACCGGCCAGGGTCTGCGGGACAGACCCGGGAGTGATCCACCTGCCTCAGCCTCCCAAAGTGCTGGTATTACAGACATAAGCCACTGCGCCTGGCCCTTTGCCTATTTTTTTTTTTCCCCTCATCTAGGTTGGAAGCTATGTGCTCTGTTCCTTTCATTTTTTTAAAAAAATAGTAGTATTATCAATATATAATTTATATAAGTCTGGTGTAGTGGCATGTGACTTTAAGTCCCAGCTACTCAGCAGGCTGATGCAGGATGATCCCTTGAGCCCAGGAGTTCTAGGCCAACCTGAGCAACACAGCAAGACCCTGTCTCCAAAAAACAAAAGAATATCTAATTCACATATCAAACAACTTACCCATTATATCAGGGTTCTCTAGAGGGACAGGGCTAATAGGATAGATGTATATATGAAAGGAAGTTTACTAAGGAGTATTGACTCACACTATCACAAGGTGAAGTCCAACAATGGGCCATCTGCAAGCTGAGGAGCATGGAAGCCAGTCCAAGTTCCAAAACCTCAAAAGTAGGAAAGCCAGCCAGGCGTGATGGCTCAAGTCTGCAATCCTAGCACCTTGGGAGGCCGAGGCGGGCAGATCACTTGAGGTCAACAGTTCAAGACCAGCCTCGGCAACATGGTGAAACCCCATCTCTACTAAAAATACAAAAATTAGCCAGGCATGATGGGTGCCTGTAATCCCAGCTACTTGGGAGGCTGAGGCAGAAGAATTGCTTGAACATGAGAGGCAGAGGTTGCAGTGAGCCGAGATCAAGCCACTGCACTCCAGCCTGGGTGACAGAGCGAGATTCCATGTCAAAAAAAAAAAAAAACAACAAAAAAACAGTAGAGAAGCCAACAATGCAGACTTCAGTCTGTGGCCAAAGGCCCAAAAGCCCCTGGCAAACCACTGGCATAAGTCCAAGAGTCCAAAAGCTGAAGAACTTGGAGTCCAATGTTCAAGGGCAGGAAGCATCCAGCATGAGAGAAAGATGGAGGCCAGAAGACTTGGTCAGTCTGTTCCTTCCACGTTCCTATCCTTTTATCCCAGCCATGTTGGCAGCTGATTAGATGGTGCCCATCCAGAGTGAGGTTGGGTCTGCCTCTCCTGGTTCACTGGCTCAATTATTAATCTCCTTTGGTAACACCCTCACAGACACACCCAGGAACAACACTTTGCATCCTTCAATCCAATCAAGTTGATAGTATTAACTATCACACCAATTTAAAGTGTAGATTCAATGGCTTTTAGTATATTCACAGAGTTATGCACTACAATTAGTTCTAGAACATTTTTATCACCCCCAAAAAAACTCTGCATCCATTAGCAATCACTACCCATTTCCCAACTTTCAGTGAGCTCCCCAGCCCAAGGCAACCTCTAATCTACTTTCTGTCTATAGAATTACCTATTCTGGGCAATTCATAGACACGTTATCACACAATAGGTGGTTTTGAAGACTAGCTTTGTTCACTTAGCCTCTTTTCTTTTCTTTCTTTCTTTTTTTTTTTTTGAGATGGAGTCCTGCTCTGTCACTGGGGCTGGAGTGCAGTGGCATGATCTCGGCTCACCACAACCTCCGCATCTCAGGTTCAAGCAATTCTCCTGCCTCACCCTTCCAAGTAGCTGAGATTATAGGCACCAGTCACCAAGCTCGGCTAATTTTTTTTTTTTGTATTTTTAGTAGAGTGGGGTTTCACCATGTTGGCCAGGCTGGTCGCGAACTGCTGACCCCAGGTGATCCACCCACCTCAGCCTCCCAAAGTGCTGGGATTACAGGTGTGAGCCACTATGCCTGGCCATGCTTAACCTGTTTTCAAGGATCATCTATGTATAGCATGTACCAGTATAGTACTTCATTTCATTTTATTGTTAAATAATATTCCATTGTATAATGATACCACATTTTATTCATCCATTTATCAGTTTACAGACATTTGGGTTCTTTCCACTTTGGGGCTCTTATGAATAATGCTATGAACATTTATGTAAAAGCTTTTGTGTAGGCATGTATTTTTATTTCTTCTGAGTACGTACCGAGGAGTGGAACTGTTGGGTCATATAGCAACTGTTTAACCTTTTGAGGAACTACCAGGCTGTTTTCCAATGCAGATTCACCATTTAAAATCCCTCTAGTATTTTATAAGGGTTTCAATTTCTCCACATTCTCACAAGCACTTGTTACTATCTGTCCTTTTGACCACAGCAATCCTACTGGGAATGAAATCGTATTTTATTATGGTTTTGATTTGCATTTCCCTGCTGGCTAATGATGTCAAGCATCTTTTCATGTGCTTATTAGCAATCTATCTATCTTCTTGAGAGAATGTCTATTCAAATTATTTGCCCATTAAAAAAACTGGGACCAGGCATGGTAGCTCACTCCTGTAACCTCAACACTTTAGGAGATGAGAGGATATCTTGAGGCCACGAGTTCAAGACCAGCCTACAGACTAGGCAACATAGCAAGACCTCATCTCTACTAAAAATTTAAAAATTAGCTGAGCATGTTAGTGTGCACCTGTGGTCCCAGCTTCTCAGGAGGCTTAGGCAGAAGGATCACTTGAGCCCAGGAGGTTGAGACTGCAGTGATTGCACCACTGCATTCCAGCCTGGTCGATAAGAAAAGAAAACAAACAAACAAACAAAAACAAAAAATTAGGTATTTTATTATTGAGTTGTAAGAGTTCTTGATATATTCTGGATAGAAGTTCTTTATCAGACATAATGATTTACAAATATTTTCTCCCATTCTGTGGGTTGTCTTCTCACATTTTTAGTAGTATTCCTTGCAGCACAAAAGCTTTTAACTATAATGAAATCCAGTTTATTTTTTCTTTTGTTGCTTGTGTTTTTTATGTAATATTTAAGAGTTTTATAGTTTTGGCTCTTACATTTAGGTCTCTGATCCACTTCGAGTTAGTTTTTGTATATATTATGAAGTGGGAGGTCCAACCTCATTCTTTTGCTTGTGGATGTCCAGTTGTCCCAGCATAATTTGCTGAAAAGATGATTCTTTTCCCATTGAATTTTCTTGGCAACTTTGTCAAAAAACAATTCTTGGTAAAAGTGAGGATTTAATTTATAGACTCTCAATTATATTTTATTGGTGTATAATGTCTAGCCTTATGTTAATACCACACTGTCTGGAGTGCTGTAGCTTTGTAGTAAGTTTGGAACTCAAGGAGTGTGAGTTATCTAACATTGCTCTTCTTTCTTAAAATTGTCTTGGCTATTTTGGGTCCCTTGAATTTTCATATGAATTTTGTAATCAGTTTGCTAATTTCTGGGAAGAAACCAGGTGAAATTTTGGTGGGGATTGCATTAAATCTGATGATCATTTTGAGGAGTATTGCCATCTAAATAATATTTAGTCTTCCAATCCATAAATGCGAATGTCTTTCCATTTATTTAAGTCTTTTAAAATTTATTTCAGCAATGTTTTGTAGTTTTTAGAGTACATGTTTTTCATTTTATTTATTTATTTTTTTTGAGATGGAGTCTTGCTCTGTCACCCAGGCTGGAGTACAATGACACGATCTCGGCTCAGTGTAACCTCCGCCTCCCAGGTTCAAGTGATTCTCCTACCTCAGCCTCCCGAGTAGCTGGGATTACAGGCACCCGCCATCATGCCCGGCTAATTTTTCTACTTTTGTGGAGACAGGGTTTCACCGTGTTGGCCAGGTTGGTCTCAAACTCCTGACCTCAGACAATCTGCCCGCCTGGGCTTCCCAAAGTGCTGGGATTACACGCGTGAGCCGCCGCACCCGGCTCTAGAGTACATGTTTTGTACATCTTGCTACGTATATTTCTAATTATTTTATTCTTTTTGATGCTATTGCAAATGAAATTATGTTCTTTCTTTTGTTCTTAGATTGTTCATTGCAAGTGTATAGAAATACAACTGTATTCTGCAACCTTGTTGAACTCTTGTATTAGTTCTAATAGATTTTTTAGTGAATTCCTTAGGATATTTTAGATATAAGGTCATCTGCAAATAGAGATGGTTTTGTTTTTCTCTCCAATCTGTATGCCTTTTACATTCATTCATTCATCTACATACTACATTCATCTTCGTGCCTAATTACACTGGTTAGAATGTCCAGTACAATGATGAATAGAAACGGTAAGAGTAGGTATTCTTGTCTTATTCCTAATATTAGAGAGAGTAATCATTCATTTTATACCAAAAAGCATGATATTAGTTGTGGGTTTTTTGTAGATGCTTGTTGACTTTTATCAGGTTAAGTCTTTTTATCTTCCTGGTTTATTAAATGTTTTTATCATGAAGAGATGTTGAATTTTGTCAAATGTCTTTTCTTTTTTTTTTTTTTTGAGACGGAGTCTCGCTCTGTCGCCCAGGCTGGAGTGCAGTGGCGCGATCTCGGCTCACTGCAAGCTCCACCTCCCGGGCTCACGCCATTCTCCCGCCTCAGCCTCCGAGTAGCTGGGACTACAGGCGCCCGCCACCACGCCCAGCTAGTTTTTTGTATTTTTAGTAGAGACGGGGTTTCACCATATTAGCCAGGATGGTCTCGATCTCCTGACCTCGTGATCCACCCGCCTCGGCCTCCCAAAGTGCTGGGATTACAGGCTTGAGCCACCGCGCCCGGCCAATCGTCAAATGTCTTTTCTGTGTCTGTTAAGATGACCATGTGGTTTTTGTCCTTTATGGATAGGATGTACTACATTAATTTTATTTCTTATATTAACTCAATCTTGCCTTCCTGGGATAAATCCCACTTGGTCATGGTATACAATCCTTTTTATTTGTTGTTGAATTCATGGTAATTTGTGGAGAATTTCTGGGTCTACATTCATAAGAAATAGTCTAGTTTTCTTGTATTGTGTTTGTCTGATTTGGTATCTGAGTAGTACTACATCCTTGAATGGGCTTGGAAGAGCTCATTTTCTTCTGTTTTTGGAAAAACTTGTGAAGAAATAGTATTAATTGATATTTTTTCATCGGAAATTTCTGATTTATAATTCAATCTCTTCTAGGCGGCTGCTGAAGATGGCGGAGGGGCAGTTTCTGCTGCTTGCTGGCCAAGGTCACCTCCTGGGCCGCCTGGCAGCCATCGTGGCTAAGCAGGTACTGCTGGGCCAGAAGGTGGTGGTCGTGCACTGCGAGGGCATCAACATTTCTGGAAATTTCTACAGAAACAAGTTGAAGTACCTGACTTTCCTCCACAAGTGGATGAACATCAGCCCTTGCCGAAGCCCCACATCTTCTGGCAGAGCTTGGGAGGCGGGCTGCCCCACAACAGCAGCCAGTCAGGCCGCCTAGGACCAGCCGCTAGGTGCTCGGTGGCGTCCCACCGCCCTGTGACAGGAAAAAGTGGATGGTGCTTTCTGTTACCCTCGAGGTTGTGCGTCTGAAGCCTATGAGAAAGTTCGCCTACCTGGGGTGCCTGGCTCACGAGATTGGCTGAAAGTGCCAGACCGTGACAGCCACCCTGGAGGAGAAGGGGAAGGAGAAAACCAAGATCCACGACCAGAAGAAACAACTCCTGAAGCTACGGAGACAGGCCGAAAAGAATGTGGAGAAGAAAACTGACAAATACAGAGGGGTCCTCAAGGCCCATGGACTCCTGGCCTGAGTCCAGTAAAGATTGTTTATTCCTCATGCTTGGCCTGTCCTGCCCTTCCTCCATCGTGGACCTGGAATGTGGGGGCCAGAGGCAGCAGTCCAGGTGCCACAGGCAGCCTGGGATTTAGGAAGCTTGGGAGCAAGGAAAGGGTCTTAGTCATTGCCTTTCAATAAGGTTACTTAAAGCACTCAAAGAATTGTGCAGGCATAATTCATCTGTGACCAACAGAGCAACCAGTTACTTCAGTTTCAATATCAGCAAAAGGGAGCTGGAACACTAATTAGAGGGGCCCTATTTTGTGAGTAGGCATCTGTTTAATTCCCAACTGGTCATATACTATACTTTGCAGCTATTAGAATGTGAACAAGTACTTGGGGACAGCAGCATGAGCTTGCTATTGTACAAAGGGTATCTATAAAAGCACAGACTGGGAAGATGTGTGATCAAGGGGTTACAGGCATTGCCCATGCTTCTTGCCTGTATTTTGTGACCAGAATCAAATAAATTACTTTTATTCTTTTTTTTTCTTGAGACGGAGTCTCGCTCTGTCGCCCAGGCTGGAGTGCAGTGGCCGGATCTCAGCTCACTGCAAGATCCGCCTCCTGGGTTCACACCATTCTCCTGCCTCAGCCTCCCAAGTAGCTGGGACTAGAGGTGCCCGCCACCACGCCCAGCTCATTTTTATTTTTAGTAGAGATGGGGTTTCACCATGTTAGCCAGGATGCTCTCAATCTCCTGACCTCGTGATCTGCCTGCCTCAGCCTCCCAAAGTGCTAGGATTACAGGCATGAGCCACCGCGCCCAGCCAATATTCTATTTGATGACAGATACAAGTATTTCCTGAAATACTTGTGGCATCATAACTGGTATTTATTTCTCATTTCATTTTTCCCTTGATCAATTTGAAGTTACATAATTCCATTTCCACACTTTTACTGATTACCTACAACACAAACCTTTCATTTATCAAAATATCAAGTTAATCAGTATTACTTGTATCAATAAGAGTTCATTCAGGAAAACAAAAGTAACACTAGAATGTAATGCAGGGAGTTGATTCAATAAGTGTCAGAGGAATTAAAAAGCAAAGGGAAACATTGAGGTAACACAGAGATAAAATCTGCAAGGAGTAGCTACCACCTTTGGATCTGGGGAAACAAAGGGAAGAGGTTGGGGTTATCTAGACCAAAAGTTCAGAGAAAGGCCCTAACAGAGCTGAGGCTCAGACCTCTGAGGATGGGATGTTTCCTGATTGGTGCTGGATGTTTAAGGGGGCACAATGAGTCTGGTTCTGGGAGAGCAGAAAGAAGCTTGAGGCTGGACTGATGCAGGCCAACACTGACAGGCATAGCGAGCAAAGAGGAAAATGAAAGTCACTTTTCTTTCAGTTTTCCAGTCTCCCTTAGCACTCCTATTGATAGAAACTAAGAGGGAGCCAGTTGACAAGAAAGAAATGTGAATAAAACTGTCTTTGTTCACAGATGACATGACTGTCTATGTAGAAATTCCAAAAGAATTAATGAAAAATTTCTGAAACTAATAATGATTGTAGCAAGTTCATAGGATATAGATTAATATAAAAAAGTAAATTGCTTTTCTTTATACCAGCAATGAGCAAGTGGAAATTGAAATTAAAAACACAATACTCCCCAAAAATAAACTACTTAGGTTTAAATGTAACAAAATATGTACATGATCTATGTGAGGAAAAGTATAAAACTCTGATGGAAGAAATCAAATAAGAACTAAATAAAAGGAGAGATAGTCCATGTTCATGGAAAGGAAGACTTGATATTGTCAAGATGTCAATTCTCCCCAACTTGACTAATACATTCAATGCAATCTCAATAAAAATCCTAGCAAGTTGTTTTGTGAATGTCAACAAACTGTTTCTAAAGTTTCTACGGAGAGGCAAAAGATCTGAAATAGCCAACACAATGACATAGGAGACCAAAGTTGGAGGACTGATAGTACCTAACTTCAAGACTTAGTATAAAGCTACAAAAATCAAGACAGTGAAGTATTGGCAAAGTAATAGACAAATGGACCAATGGAACCCAGAAATAGATCCACATAAATGCAGTCAACTGATATTTGACAAAGAAGAGGAGAAAAGCCAATACAATGGAGAAAAGATAACCTTGTCAATGAATGGTACCTGAACAACTGGGCATCCACATGCCAAAAAAAAAAAAAAAAAAAAAAAGAATCTAGACACAAACCTTATACCCTCAACAAAAATTAACTCAAAATGGATCATAGACCTAAATGTAAAATGCAAACTATAAAAGTCTTAGCATATAACATAGGAGAAAATCTGGATGAACTTGGGTATGGCCATAACTTTTTAGATACAATACCAAAAGCATGATCCATGAAAGAATTGATAAGCTGGATTTCATTAAAACTAAAAACTTGCTCTGTGAAAGACACTATAAAAAGAAATGAGAGGACAAGATGCAGACTAGGAGAAAATATTTGCCACTTTGGGATGCCAAGGTGGGAAGATCACTTGAACACAGGTGTTCAAGACCAGCCTGGGCAACATAGCGAGACTCTGTCTCTAGACAAAATTTGGCTGGGTGTGGTGGCTCACGCCTGTAATCCCAGCACTTTGGGAGGCTGAGGCAGGCAGATCACAAGGTCAGGAGTGTGAGACCAGCCTGGCCAATATGGTGAAACCGCATCTCTACTAAAAATACAAAAAATTACCTGGGCATAGTGGCATACACCTGTAGTCCCAGCTACTTGGGAGGCTGAGGCAGGAGAATCGCTTAAACCTGGGAGGCAGAGGTTGCAGTGAGTCGAGACTGCACCACTGCATTCCACTCTGGTGACAGAGTGAGACTCCATCTGAAAACAAACAAATAAAATGAAAAGTTAGCCAGATGTGGTGGCATGCACCTGTAGTCCCAGCTATTCAGGAGGCTGAGGTGGGAGAGCTCAAGGCTACAGTGAGCCATGATTATGTCACTGCACTCCAGCCTAGGTGACAGAGCAAGAATATATATATATATATATATATATATATATATATATATATATATATACACACACACACACACACACACACACACACACACAAAAGGTGTTTTTGATAAAGGACTAGTTTCCAAAATATCAAAGAACTCTTAAAATTCAATGTTAAATGTATTTAGTCAGGTTCTCCAGAGAAACAGAATCAATAGGAGAGATAGATAAGTAAATAGACAGGTAGGTAGAAAGGTAGATAGATAGATAGAGAGATATTTATTATGAGATATTGGCTTACACAATGATTAAGTCTCACAATCTGCCATCTGCAAGCTGGAGGCCAGGAAAGCCAGTGCTGTAGCTCTGGTCCAAACCTAACACCTGTGAATCAGGGGGCTAAGGGTGTTAAGTCTCAGTCTGAGTCCAAAGGCCTAAGAACTAAGGCCAGGTGCAGTGGCACACGCCTATAATTTGGGAGGCCGAGGCAGGCGTATCACTTGAGGTCAGGAGTTTGAGACCAGCCTGGCCAACATGGTGAAACCCCGTCTCTACTAAAAATACAAAAATTAGCCGGGTGTGGTGGCATGTGCCTATAATCCCAGCTACTTGGGAGGCTGAGGCAGGAGGATTGATTGAACTTGGGAGGTTCAGTTTGCAGTGAGCCATGATTATGCCACTGCGTTCCAGCCTATATGACAGAGTGAGACCCTGTCTCCAAAAAAAAAAGGCAAATAAACATATGTAACATATGTAAAGACGTTCCACATCATATGTCTTTAGGAAACTGCAAATTAAAACAAAAATGAGATACCACTACACACTTATTAGAATGGCCAAAATGTAGAACACTGAAAACACCAAATGCTGTCAAGGATGTGGAACAACAGGAGCTCTCGTTCTTTGTTGGTGGGAATGCCAAATGGTACAGCTACTTTGGAAGGTAGTTTGGCAATTTCTTACAATACTAAATATACTCTTACAATATTATCCAGCATTCGTGCTTTTTGGTATAAGCTTAAATTAGTTGAAAACTTATGTTCACACAAACCTGCACATGGGTGTTTATAGAAGCTTTATCCTTAATTGTCAAAACTTGTAAGCAACCAAGATGTCTTTCTGTAGGTGAATGGAAAATTAAACCATGGTACATCCAGAATTGAAATATTATTCAGTGCTATAAAGAAATGAGCTGTTAAGCCATAAGAAGACATGGAGGAACACGCATTAAGTGCATATTATTAAGTAAAAGAAACCAGCTGAAAAGGCTAAACACTGTGATTCCAACTATGTGACATTCTGGAAAAGGCAAAACTATGGAGATAGTGAAAAGCTCAGTGGTTGCCAGGGACTGGGGTAGGGGAAGGTATAAAGGGGTGGACCACAGAGGATTTTTAGGGCAGTAAGACCATTCTGTATAATACTTATATGATGGATACAGGTCATTATACATTTATCCAAACCCAGAGAATGTACAACACAGAGTTGTGTTCACCACAGTGAACCCATGTGTAAACTGTGGACCTTGGGTGATAAAGATGTATCAATATAGGCTGATCAGCTGTAAGAAGAGTGCCTCTCTGCAGCAGGATGTTGACAGTGGGGGAGGCTGTGCATGTGTGGGGACAAAGGGTATATGAAAACACTCATATTTTCTGATCAGTTTCACTGTGAACCTAAATCTGTTGTTTGAAAAAATAAGTCAATTTAAGAAAGAAAACAAAATGTAATTTGCAGAATACCACCCCCAGCATCATGGTGTATAGAAGGGTGGATTTGAAGTTGAAGGACATAGTTTGATAATCAGCATACTATCCTTGCGGACAATATAAGAGAAGCCTAGAACAATTTAACTTTGTTGGTTCACCTCCCAATGTCTATGTTATTGTTTTAATGTGTTTTAATTCTATATTTTTACTTAAATTCTAGAAGACATTAATGTTGTTGTTTTATTCTTTATTCTTTTTTGTAGAGCCAGGGTCTCCCTATGTAGCCCAGGCTGGTCTCGAACTCCTGGCCTCAAATGATCCTCTCCTCTTGGCCTCCCAACATTCTGTGGTGGCATGAGCCACCACATCTGGCTCTCCTCATTATGGAAATGTATTTACACTAGTCATAAAATTTCTAGTGGAAGTTGTTTTCTTTCATCACATTAAAGATATCCACTATTGTCTTCTGTCTTTCATTGTTGCCATAAGACGTCAGTTTTCAGTCTAAACTGCTGCTCCTCTGAAGGGAAGCTGTTTCTCTAGCTGCTTTTAATTTAATTTTTTACTCTGGTAAAAGTTGCATGCAGTGAAGTGCACAGACCTTACCTGTATAAGGACAGTGAATTTTGACAAATGCATACACCTATATGTCCCACAGTCTGGTTGCTTTTAAGATCTGCTGTTTTCCTTTAATGTTATTCGGTTTCACCATACTATGTTTATGTGTGGACTTCTTTTTATCTACCCTGCCTGAAACTTGTTGGGCCTCTTGAATCTGTGTTGATTTGTATCTTTCATTAGTTCTGAAAAATGCCCAATCAATAGGTTTGCTACCATGCTCTCTTCTCATTCCAGAACTCCAATTAGTTAGGTTTTTTTTTGTTTTTTTGTTTTTTTTAAAGATGGAGTTTCCCTCTGTTGCCAGGCTGGAGTGCAGTGGTGCGATCTCGGCTCACTGCAAACTCCATCTCCCAGGTTGAAGTGATTCTCCTGCCTCAGGCCCTGAGTAGCTGAGACTAGGCATGCACCACCATACCCAGCTAATTTTTGTATTTTTAGTAGAGACAGGATTTCACTATGTTGGCCAGGATGGTATCAATCTCTTGACCTCGTGATCCGCCTGCCTTGGCCTCCCAAAGTGCTGGGATTACAGGCATGAGCCACAGTGCCCAGCCTAGTTAGATTTTTACTCTACTCTTCATATATCTTTCTCTTTCAAACTCTCCTCTTTGTTGCTCTGCATTTTATTCTGGATAATTTATTCTAATCTATCTTCTAGTTCATTAATCCTATCTTCAGCTAAATCTAAACTGGTCTTGTACTTAAATTTTAAATGGAAAATTTCAAACACAATCAAAAGTACAATGAATCCCTCTGTACCTATCATCTTGCTGCAACAATTACAAAATAAGTTTAATTTTGTTTCATCTCTATCCCACCAATTTCCCCTGGACTCCCACAGGATTATTTTAATGCAAATCCCAGACATTATGCCATTCCATTAATAAATACATGCATCTGTATCTCTAAGAGTTAAGGACCATTTTAAAAACCATACCAAAATACCACGACTATGTCTAACAAAATTAACAAATTCTTTTTTTTTTTTTTTGAGGCAGAGGTGAAGTGCAGAGGCAAGATCTCAGCTCACTGCAACCTCCGCCCACCCAGTACAAGAGATTCTTATGCCTCGGCCTCCCAAGTAGCTGGGATTACAGGCGGCTGGCACCACGCCTACTAATTTTATGGTATTTTTATTTTTTGTATTTTTATTTTTACTTTTTTTTTTTTGAGGCAGAGTTTCGCTCTTGTTGCCCAGGCTGGAGTGCAATGGCGTGATCTCAGCTCATTGTCACCTCCGCCTCCCAGGTTCAAGCAATTCTCCTGCCTCAACTGGTCTCAAACTTCTGACCTCAAGTGATCCACCCGCCTTGGCCTCCCAAAGTGCTGGGATTACAGGCCTGAGTCACTGCGCTCAGCCAACAGTTTCTTAATATCACATAATATCCAGAGTCCATAATTGACTAATAAAAGTTTTTTTATAGATAGTTTGATTCAGGATCCAAAGAAGATCTATGCATTATATTTGGCTGCTATGTCTCCTAGATCTCTTTTACTCTCTAACAGTTCTCCTTTCCCACCTTTTTCCCCTTGCAGTGTACTTTGTTGAAGAAACTGGAGCTTTTATTCTGTTTGTTCCTGATTACATTCCCTCGATGTCATTTAACATATTCTCAGATTTCTCATACTTCCTGTAAACTGTTGGTTATATTTAGAATCTTCTTTGGGCTGGACACAGTGGCTCACGCCTGTAATCCCAACACTTTGGGAGGCCAAGGCAGGCAGACCACCTGAGGTCAGGAGTTCAAGATCAGCCTGGCCAACATGGTGAAACCCCATCTGTACTAAAAATACAAAAATTAGCCAAGTATGGTGGCACGCCCCTGTAATCCCAGCTACTCAGGAGGCTGAGGCAGGAGAATCTCTTGAACCTGGGAGGCAGAGGTTGTAGTGAACCAAGATCGTGCCACTGCACTCTAGCCTGGGCAACAGAGCCACACTCTGTCTTAAAACAAAACAAAACAAAAAAATTCTTCTTTGGAGAGCAAGAATCCTTCATAGATAATGCTCTGTGTTTCCTATTGTATCACATCAAGAAGCCCTGGTTGTTCCTCCTTTCATGATATTAGATTTTGTCAGTGTATTCACTTAGTGTCTGTTTGATTCACCCACAAGCCATGTAACTAATGTTTTTGGAAGTCATTGGTGACAGTTGACTAGATTATTTATTTCATTAGGACTGTAAAAAGATGGCAGCATATCATTCCTTCTACACTTATTAGCTGAAATTCTTCTATAAAGAAGAATTCTTAAGTTATTTAATTACTTTATCCATTCATTTTAAAATTTAATTTTTATTTTTAAATTTATTTATTTATTTATTTATTTATTTATTTATTTGAGATGGAGTCTCGCTCTTGTTGCTCAGGCTGGAGTGCAATGGCATGATCTCGGCTAACTGCAACCTCCACCCCCCGGGTTCAAGCAATTCACCTGCCTCAGCCTCCAGAGTAGCCGGGACTACAGGCACATGCTATCATGCCTGGCTAATTTTTGTATTTTTAGTAGAGAAGGGGTTTCACCACGTTGGCCAGGCTGGTCTCAAACTTCTAACCGCAAGTGATCCTCCTGCCTCAGCCTCCCAAAGTGCTGGTATTACAGGCGTGAGCTACCGTGCCCACCTATTTTTATTTTTTATTTCAATAGTTTTTGGAATACAAGTGGTCTTGGGTTACATGGATAAGTTCTTTAGTGGTAATTTCTGAAATTTTGGTGCACCTGTCACCCAAGCAGTGTACACTGTACCCAACATGTAGTCTTTTATCCCTCATCCCCCTCTCCCATTCCACCTCCAAGTCCCCAGAGTCCATTATATCATTTTTATGCCTTTGCATCCTCACAGCTTAGCTCCCACTTATAAGTGAGAACATGCGGTATTTGGTTTTCCATTCCTGAGTTACTTCACTTAGAATAATGGCCTCTAGCTCCATTCAAATTGCTGTAAAAGACATTATTTTATTCTTTTTAAATGGCTGAATAGTATTCTGTGTGTTTATATATACCACATTTTCTTTATCCACTAACTGGTTGGTGGGTACTTAGGTTGGTTTCATATTTTTGCAACTGCAAATTGTACTGCTATAAGCTTATAAAGACTTCTTTTTCCTTTGGGTAGATACCCAGTAATGAGATTGTTGGATTGGATGGTAGTTCTACTTTTAGTTTTTAAAGGATCTCCATACTGTTTTCCATAGTGGTTGTACTAGTTTACATTCCCACCAGCAGTGTAAAAGTGTTCCCTTTTTACCACATCCACATCAATCTCTATTATTTTTTCACTTTTTTGTTATGGCCATTCTTGCAGAAGTAAGGTGGTATATCATTGTGGTTTTTGCATTTCCCTGATAATTAGTGATGTTGAGCATTTTTTCAGATGTTTGTTGGCTGTTTGTATATTCTTGTCCTTTGCCAACTTTTTGATGGGATTATTTGCTTTTATTCTTGCTGGTTTGTGTGAGTTCCTAGTAGATTCTGGATATTAGTCCTTTGGGGGATGCATAGTTTGTGAATATTTTCTCCCACTCTATGGATTGCCTGTTTACTCTGCTGATTATTTATATTGCTGTGCAGAAGCTTTTTAGTTTAATTAGGTCTCTTTGTTGTTGTTGCATTTATTTTTGGGGTCTTAGTCTTGAATTCTTTGCCTAAGCTAATGTCTACAAGAGTTTTTCCGATGCTATCTTCTAGAATTTTTATAGTTTCAAGTCTTAGATTTAAGTCTTTGATCCATCTTGAGTTGATTTTTGTATAAGGTGAGATATGAGGATTCTGTTTCATTCTTCTACATGTGGCATGCCAGTTTTCTCAGCACCATTTATTGAATAGGGTGTCCTTTCCCTGATTTATGTTTTTGTTTGCTTTGTCAAAGATCAGTTGGCTGCAAGTATTTGGCTTTATTTCTGGATTCTCTATTCTGTTCCATTGGTCTACATGCCTATTTTTATACCTCTACCATGCTGTTTTGGTAATTATAGCCTTGTAGTATAGTTTGAAGTCAGGTAATGTTATGCTTCTAGATTTGTTCTTTTTGCTTAGTCTTGCTTTGGCTATGTGGGCTCTTTTTTGGTTCCACATGAATTTTAGGATTGTTTTTTCTAGTTCTGTGAAGAATGACGATGGTATTTTGATGAGAATTGCATTGAATCTGTACATTGTTTTGGACAGTGTAGTCATTTTCACAGTTGAATCTACCTATCTGTGAGCATGGGATATAGTTCCATTTGTTTGTGTCATCTACGATTTTGATTTCTTTCAGCTGCATTTTGTAGCTTTCCTTGTAGAGATCTCTCACCTCCTTGGTTAAATATATTCCTAAGTATTTTATTTTTTTTGCAGCTATTGTAAAGGGATTGAGTTCTTGATTTGATTCTCAGCTTGGTTGTTGGTGTGGTGTATGGATAGGATCATATACCTAGAAAACCCTAAAGACTCATGCAGAAAGCTCCTAGATCTGATAAATGAATTCAGTAAAGTCTTATTTTTAATTTAAAATTTTATACCTTTTATTTCTGGAGCCTCTATCTTAAAATGTGCTACGTTATTATTTATTTATTCCTTATTTCTTTAGTTTTCTATTTTTCAATATATTCTTGTTTCTCTTTTATTTCTTTAAACAGAGTAAGTGTGATTATTTTAAAATCTGTATCAGATAATTACAATATCTAAAGTCTTTCAGGCTCAGTTTTTGCTGTTATTTCTTCTGGTTCTTATTTATGAGGTCTCCTCATGTGTTTGTGGGGGGTGGGGTGTGTGTGTGTGTGTGTGTGTGTGTGTGTGTGTGTGTGTGTGTACTACTAATTTTCCTTGGAAAATGACTTCTAGGAGTTCTTTGGTGGTAGGATGAAAAGACATTTTTCTAGTGTGTATTTGGATTTGTTTCTGCCCATGCCTGGGCACATTATACTCACCTCTTCAAGACCACCTCAAACTAAATGTACAAATCAAGTAGATTTTTTTGTTTGTCTGTTTTTAAACTACCTGAATCTGAAATTACACTGAAAATTTCTTCAAGGGACCATTTGTGGTCACAAATTCCTCTGCTCTGACACCAAGGTAACTTTTGCTGTGGTTCCCTGAGAATGGGGAGGTAAAGGAAGGTTCACTATGTAGGGAATCTCCTCTCAGACTCTTCACCCTGGTGAATCTTCCGTCCCTCCCTCTAGAAAACGAAGCTCAAGTCTGCATATGTGGTAGATGCCCTCCAAGTAAATATGACTGCTGTTTTGAATACTTCTTTAGGTTTCTGACCCCCTTTATATTTTGGCCTGTTGATTCTTTACTGTCTTCTTGGCTCTACCATGCTTTTAAGAAGGTATTTCCATTTTTTCCAGCATTTTTTAGTTGTTTTTTTGTAGGAGTATCAGTTGAATACCTAACCTACTATATGGAAGAAAACAGAAATCTGTTTAGCTTTTCCAATACAACTTTTTATTTTTATAGAATTAATAATTGTTTTTTATCCTCCTTAGCTTTCTACCAACTTGCCACTAATATATCTGCAAACTCTTCTCATGCAAATCTCTTCTCCCTAAGTTCAAATGCATTAGGTAGTCTTTGTATTTCTTAAAGAAATTACTCTCAAACCGTTCTGAACTGCTCTAATTTTGATGAATTGATCTCTAGTCCTGCCATAGAACTTGGCATCTCCCTTCACCATTGTCCTGGAGATTCCTTTGGTCTCTTTTGTGCTGGATCTCATTTCTTGGACTTCATGCATTTCTCTCTCTCTCTCTCTTTTTTTTTCAACTGACTAATTTGTCTTGGCCTAATAAATCCTCTATCTTTCTGAAAAGCAGTGCATGGAATAGCAATACTTTGAGAACTTGCATGTCTGAAATCATTTTTATTCTGGATTCACAATTAAATTATAGTTTGATTCAACATAGTAGAAGTTCTAGCCAGAGCAATCAGGCAAGAGAGAAAGAAATAAAAGGCATCCAAACTAGAAAAGAGGAAGTCAAATAATCCCCATTCACTGATAATATGATTTTTTTTTTTTTTTTTTTTTTTTTTGAGATTGAGTTTCGCTCTTGTTGCCCAGACTGGTGTGCAATGGCGCCATCTTGGCTCACCACAACCTCTGCCTCCCGGGTTCAAGCGATTCTCCTGCCTCAGCCTCCCAAGTAGCTGGGATTGCAGGCATGTGCCACCATGCCTGGCTAGTTTTGTATTTTTAGTAGAGATGGGGTTTCTCCATGTTGGTCAGGCTGATCTTGAACTCCCGACCTCAGGTGATCTGCCCACCTTGGCCTCCCAAAGTGCAGGGATTACAGGCCTGAGCCACCACGCCCAGCAATATGATCTTATATCTACAAAATCCTGAAGACTCCACCAAAAAAACTCTTAGATTTGATCAATTAATTCAGTAAAGTTTCAGGATACAAAATAAATGCACAAAAATCAAGAGTGTTTCTAATCACTAACAATGTTCTAGCTGCGAATGAAATCAAGAAGGTGATCTCATTTACAATAGCTACCAAAAAATAAAATATCTAGGAATATATTAACCAAGGAGGTAAAAGAATTCTATAAGAAAAACTACAAAACACGAAAGAAATTGTAGGTGACATAAACAAAATAAATAAATACACACAGGCATACATACATGGGAAAGAATAACCTTTTCAACAAATGGTATAAACAGTGCTGGGGAAATTGGATTGCCATGTGCAGAAGAATGCAACTGGACCGCTATCTTTTACTATATGCAAAAATCAACTCACAATGGACTAAAGAATTAAATGTAAGACCTGAAAGTTTAAAAATACTAGCCAAAAACCTAGGGAAAACTCTTCTGGACATTGGCTTAGGAAAATAATTCATAACTAAGACCTCAAAAGCACAGGCAACAAAAAACAAAAATAGGCAAATGGGACTTAATTAAACGACAAAGCTTCTGCCTAGCAAAGGAACAGTCAACAGAATGAACAGACAACCTGCAGAATGAGAGAAACTATTTGCAAAATATACATCTAACAAGGGTCTAATATCAGAATATAAAAGGAACTAAAACTCGACAAAAATCTGAAATAACTCCATTAAAAGTGAGCAAAGGTTATGAATAGACATTTTTTCCCCAAAAAGATATACAAATGACCAAGAAATGTATGAAAAAATGCTCAATATCACTAATCATCAGAGAAATGCAAATTAAAACCACAATGAGATACCATCTTACAATAGTCAGAATGGCTATTACGGAAAAGTCAAAAAATAACATGTTGGTGAGGATATGAAGAAAAAAGAACACTTAAACACTGCTGGTGGGAATGTAAATTTAGTACAACCTCTATGGAAAAGAATGGAGGTTTCTCAAAGAACTAAAAAATAGAATTACCACTTGATCCCACAATCCCATTACTGGGTATCTACCCAAGGAAAAGAAATTATTATATCAAAAAGATACTGGTATTTGTATGTTTACTGCAACACTATTCACAATAGCAAAGATATGGAATCAACCTAAGTGTATATCAATGGATGACTGGTTAAAGAAAATGTGGTATATATATATATACACAATGAAATACTATTCAGCCATAAAAAAGAATGAAATCTGTCTTTTGCATAAACATGGATGGAATGGGAGACCATTATCTTAAGTGAAACAAGTCAGACACAGAAAGACAAATGTTGCATGTTCTCACTTATAAGTGGGAGCTAAACAATGTGTACACATGGACATAGAGTGTGGAATAATAGACAATGGAGACTCAGAAGGATGATGGAGTTTGAGGGGGCTGGATGATGAGAAATTACTTAATGGGTACAATACACATTGTCTGGGTAATGGATACCCTAAAAGCCCTGACTTCACCACTACACAATCTATGCATGTAACAAAATTGTGCTTGTATTCCACAAATTTATATAAAAATAATGTTGAATCAACAAACATTTTAGTTTGGTGGAGTATAGAATTATAGGTTGGAAATAATTTTCCTAAAAAATTTGAAGGTACTTTATATTATTTTCTAGCTCCCAATGTATTTTTTCTTTTTTAAGAGACAGGGTCTTACTCTGTCACCCAGGCTGGTTGTGTACCGTGGCGTGTTCATGGCTCACTGCAGCCTTGACCTCCGGGGCTCAAGTAATACTCCTACCTCAGCCTCCCAAGCAGCTGGGATCACAGGCACTCGCTACCATGCCCTGCTACTTTTTTATTTTTTATTTTTTTGTAAAGATGGAGTCTCCCTATGTTGTCCTGGCTGGTCTCAAACTCTTGGGCTCAAGTGATCCTCCCATCTCGGCCTCCCAAAGTGCTGGGATTACAGGAGTGAGGCACCACACCCAGCCCTCCCAATGTTGATGAGTTTGTAAGCCCAATGCTGTTCTGATTCCTTTTTTTTAAATTTAAAAAATTGGATTTTAAATTTGTGTGGGCACACAGTGGTGTACATATGTATATATTTATGGGGTACATGAGATACTTTGATACAGACATACAATAAGTAACAATCACATCATGAAAAATGGAGTATCCGGTCGGGTGCGGTGGCTCATGCCTGTAATCTCAGCACTTTAGGGGGCCGAGACGGGCGGATCACGAGGTCAGGAGGTCGAGACCATCCTGGCTAACACGGTGAAACTCCGTCTCTACTAAAAATACAAAAAATTAGCCGGGCGTGGTGGTGGGCGCCTGTAGTCTCAGCTACTCAGGAGGCTGAGGCAGGAGAATGGCGTGAACCCAGGAGGCGGAGCTTGCAGTGAGCCGAGATCATGCCACTGCACTCCAGCATGGGTGATAGAGCGAGACTCTGTCTCAAAAAAAAAAAAAAAAAATGGAGTATCCATCCCCTCAAGAATTTATCCTTTGTGTTACAAACGATCCAATTATACTCTTTATTTTAAAATGTACAATTATTATTGACTATAGTTACCCTGTTATGCTATCAAATACTAGGTGTTTTTCATTATTTCTATGTTTTGTACCCATTAGCCATCCCTACTTCTCCCCAACCCCACACTACCCTTCCCAGCATTTGGTAACCATCCTTCTACTCTCTATCTCTGTGAATTCAACTGCTTTGATTTTTAGCTCTCAAAAATAAGTGAGAACATGTGAAGTTTGTCTTTCTGTGCCTGGCTTATTTCACTTGACATAATGACCTCCAGATCCATCCATGTTGTTTCAAGTGACAGGATCTCATTCTTTTTCATGGCTGAATAGTAAGTACTCCTATGTGTATATGCACTACATTTTTAAAATCCATCTGTTGATGAACACTTAGGTTGCCTCCAAATCTTAGCTATTGTGAATGGTGCTGCAACAAAAATGGGAGTACAGACATCATTTCGATATATTGATTTCCTTTCTGTTGGGTATATACCCATCAGTGGGAATGCTGAATTTTATGGTAGCTCTATTTTTAGTTTTTTGAGGAAACTCCAAACTGTTTTCCATAGTGGTTGTACTAATTTACATTCACACCAACAGTGTACAAGGGTTCCCTTTTCTCCACGTCCTCTCAAATAAGTGTTATTGCCTATCTTTTGGGTAAAAGCCATTTAAACTGGAGTGAGATGATATCTCATTGTAGTTTTGATTTTCATTTCTCTGATGATCAATCATGTTGAGTACCTTTTCATACACCTGTTTGCCATTTGTATGTCTTCTTTTGAGAAATGTCTATTCAGATCTTTTGCCCATTTTAAAATCAGATTATTAGATTTTTTTTCTTTTGTTTGTGCTCCTTATATATTCTGGTTACTACTCCCTTGTCAGATGAGTAGTTTGCAAGTATTTTCTCCCATTCTGTGGGTTGTCTCTTCACTTTGTTGATTGTTTTCTTTGCTGTGCAGAAGCTTTTTAACTTGATGTGATTCTATTTGTCCATTTTTGTTTTGGTTACCTGTGCTTGTAGGGTGTCTCAAGAAATTTTTGCCCAGGCCAAAGTCCCAGAGAGGCTCCTCAATGTTTTCTTACGGTAGTTCAATAGTTTCAGGTCATAGATGTAAGTCTTTAAGCCATTTTGATTTGATTTTTATGTATGGCAAGAGATAGGGGTCAAGTTTTATTCTTCTGCATACGGATATCTAGTCTTCCCTGTACCGTTTATTGAAGAACTGTCTCTCCTCCAGTGTCTGTTCTTGGCACCTTTGTCAAAAATGAGTTCACTACAGATATATGGACTTGTTTCTGGATTCTGTATTCCATTCCATTGGTCTGTGTCTGTTTTTATGCCAGTACCATGCTGTTTTGGTTATTATAGCTCTGTAGTATAATTTGAAGTCGGGTAATGTGATTCCTCCAGTTTTGTTCTTTTTTCTCGGGATAGCTTTGGCTATTCTAGGTCTTTTGTGGTTCCATTCTAGGTCTTTTAGGGTTGTTTTTTCTATTTCTGTTAAGAATGTCATTGGTATTTTGATAGGGATTGCATTTAATCTATAGATTGCTTTGGGTAGTAATGGTGTTCTGATTCTTAATCCTAATGCTGTTCTGATTTTTAAAAAATTTATTAACAAAGCAACAACATGAAGTCACATGTTCTGATTTTTTGTCTGTGTATGCAACTTGTTCTTTCTTTCTGGAAGCTTTTAGAATTGTTTCTCTGTGTCCAGTGCTCTGAGATTCTATAATGATGTGTCTTGGTGTGGGTTTAATTTGTTGTTCTGGATACTTAGGGTGCCCGTTCAATTTGGAGACTCTATTCTTCAGTTTGGGTTAGTCCTTTTAAATATTTTTTTTGATGATTTCTTCGCTTCTGATTCTCTGTTCTCTTTCTGGAACTCTAATTTAGAACTCTTATTTCATCCAGACCTTCTGGACTGATCCTTTAATTTTTATGTTTTCTCCTAAAGTAGAACAAATTTGATCTTCTTCAATTTATCCTCCAGCCTTTGTACAGAATTTTTATTTTTGTAACATGGTTTTAGTTTCCAAGAGCTCTTTTTGCTTATCGAAATAGTAGTTACTCTCAAGTAGTTTCCTGTTGTTATTTTATGAATGCACTATAATATATCTTTGAGAAGTCTGATGATGGATTATTTTTAATGTTTTGTTGTTTTAGATGGAGTCTAGCTCTGTGGCCTAGGCTGGAATGCAGTGCAGCAATCTCAGCTTAAGGCAACTTCTGCCTCCCAGGTTCAATCAATTCTTCGGCCTCAGCCTCCTGAGTAGCTACAGGCGTGTGCCACCATGCCCAGCTAATTTTTGTATTTTTAGTAAATACAGGGTTTCACCACATTAGCCAGGCTGGTCTTGAACTCCTGACCTCAAGTGATCCGCCCACCTCGGCCTCCCAAAGTTTTGGGATTACAGGCATGAACCACCGTGCCCAGCCAATTTTTAAATGTTTTATTTTTGGTGGTTTTTTTTTTTTTTCCCCAACTCCGTTGCAATTTATGTTTCCTCTCATTTGCTTTTTCCTTCTTGTTTGTTTTTGTTTCTTACTTGTATATTAAAGTCCTTCCTTAAACGTCTAATGATCTCTGGCTATTTATTTTGAAGAGTAAGAACACTAAAACGCTGATTGGAAAGTGAAATGAGGGCTGGGGCACCTAGGCCAAAGTCTTACATGTGGAATTCATTATAATTATCTACATCATTAAGAGAATTCTGATGAGGGTATCTTTGGGATTTTTCTTTGGAGCTGGTGAGATTCCCCAGAGAGGATTTCCCAAAGGTATAATCAGGCTCTTGTTTACCTTTGTTTCGTAATCAATATTCTCAAGTTTGCTAAACCAGTTACCATTCTTCCGTTCGATTTCCAGCTTCCAAAATGTTGCTGTTGTTGTCTCCTTTCCCTTTCTTACGGCCTGGAGAGTAATACATAATTCCACCTTTAACTGGAAGCCCCTGTATGTATGTATGTATGTATGTATGTACTCACTTATTTGAGACCCGGTTTCGCTGTGTTGTGCAGGCTGCACTTGAACTCCTGGGCTCGGGAGATCCTCCTGCCTCAGCTTCCGGAGTAGCTGATACCACAGGTGCGTGCCACCGCGTCTGACTGCCCGCATTATTTCTCTAGGATAGTTTTTTTGGAGGTCAACTGCAGGATCGTATAGGAAGATTTTGACACAAATTTTCTTATTGCCCCAAAGCAATATGTATATATGAAAAGAGGTAAGCGTCTGTATAATAATTATTTGTTTTGCAACAAGCATTGAATAACTTTCACGGGCACTGCGCAAGTTACCTATCTGCCTCAATACTCCGCCCAGCGGTGGGCAGGTACAAACATCTGAAAAAGCAATGAGATGCGCATGACATTTAGGCGAAGACAGAGGGCAAACATAAAAGAGCCAAGCGCATAGACCACGCCTCTGAAATTGGGGTAGGCGAGAGGGGTTTGATCTTGTCGATGATTGGCTGGTCTCTGACCAATCACAGACAGCAATTGATTTTTCTAATCGTCGTGATCCACCTCCCCGGGGCCTTGAAGCTACGTTTACAAATAGGAATAGGGTACGTGGGAGGGATAGAACATATAGCCAATAAAATCATGTGGCGCCGATGGGCGTGTTGAGGCCGCTGCCAGGCTTAGGGCGGAAACAGATTCTCTGGATAAGAGGGGGAACGAAAGATGGCGGCGGAAACGGTGCTGTCCAGTGTGTTGGGACTGCTGCTTCTGGGACTCCTGTTACCCGCAAGTCTGACTGGCGGTGTTGGGAGCCTGAACCTGGAGGAGCTGAGTGAGATGCGTTATGGGATCGAGATCCTGCCGTTGCCTGTCATGGGAGGGCAGGTGAGAGGCGTATAAGGGGCGAGGGTCCGGGCAGAAGAGGAAGCGAGTAAGAGATAGAGGAAGAAGGGCAGCTCCCGAGTCTGGGGCTGGAGCCTACGGGAAATCGGGAAGAGTAGGTATTGCTTTTACGGTGACCCCTGGGGATCGCAGACTGGGACCCGTTCTCTAGGGGCCAGGAATTGGGAGAGGTGGGGCTTCCCGCTGTCAACATTCAGGTCTCAGTTTACTATCGAAACACCGGGACTCCGTTCCCGTGGAGAAATGGGAGCGCCCTCTCGCCTCACCCACTAAATACAGCTGGAGAGCTCGTGGCTTATTCTGTCTTCGACTGAGCTCTTCCCCAGGGTCTGAAGAGGGATTTCGTTGTTTTCCCTGATCCCAGCCTTTCTTTGCTTCCTTGCCCCCCGACCCTCCCTTCTTTCCCAGAGCCAATCTTCGGACGTGGTGATTGTCTCCTCTAAGTACAAACAGCGCTATGAGTGTCGCCTGCCAGCTGGAGCTATTCACTTCCAGCGTGAAAGGGAGGAGGAAACACCTGCTTACCAAGGGCCTGGGATCCCTGAGTTGTTGAGCCCAATGAGAGATGCTCCCTGCTTGCTGAAGGTGAAAGGGACTGGGTTAGATAGAATGAGGGCTTGGGAACTAGCAGTTCATCCGAGAACTGTAGTCCAGTGAATGAGGCAGGATCTAGGGGACCTGTAGTGGTTAAGAAGACCATTGGAGGAGTAGACAGATTACACGGACAAGAAAGAAGCAAAGAATCCTGTAACCATTGATGACACTTTGCTGAATGTAGGAGCAGGTTAGGATAGAAGATCTCAGAAAAGGCCGGGCGCGGTGGCTCACGCCTGTAATCCCAGCACTTTGGGAAGCCAAGGTGGGCGGATCACGAGGTCAGGAGATCGAGACCACGGTGAAACCCCATCTCTACTAAAAATACAAAAAAAAAAACAAAAAAAAAATTAGCTGGGCGTGGTGGCGGGCGCCTGTAATCCAGCTACTCTGGAGGCTGAGGCAGGAGAATGGCGTGAACCCGGGAGGCGGAGCTTGCAGTGAGCTGAGATCGGGCCACTGCACTCCAGCCTGGGCGACAGAGTGAAACTCTGTCTCAAAAAAAACCGAAAAACAAAAAACAAAAAAGAAGATCACAGAAAAGGGCTAACGCAAGACTGAGGGTCTGCGTCGGGTAGGAGGAGTACTTTCTTAAGCCTACCTGCTAAAGTCACCCCCTGCCCTATCACTCCACTCCAGTATCCAATTTTATTTTCGTCGTAGCACTTTTCATGATCTGAAATCATATTAACTGAATCACTTTGTTTTCGGTCTGAATCCCAGCATTAGAATGTAAACTCCATGAGGTCAAATAATTTATCTTGTTCATAGTTGTATTCCCAGTGGCCAGAACAGTGCAAGGAATGTCCAAGAAGTTCAATTAATATTTAATTTTGGGTTCTTCTATGTTTCCCTAATATGATTGCTTCAGGGATACCATAATTTCTTATCTTTATGGAGGGGAAATGAGGATTTAAAAAATCTTTTAAGAGGGAGGAATGGAAAGACCACAAGTGGAAAATAGACTTTAGAGATAACTCTCTACGTCACAGAAGGAAAGCAGCCCTCCCTCCTTACTGAAAGTCTGGAGAATTGAGAGTGGAAGTGAAGGGAAGAGAATTGAGTGTGCAAGTAGATGAGAGGCTATGTGTCTTGGAGCCAGGAGACTCTGATTCCAATAAAAGACGTCTGCACCCCATCCCCCTGATTGTTTAATTTTTAATTGTCAGACAAAGGACTGGTGGACATATGAATTCTGTTATGGACGCCACATCCAGCAATACCACATGGAAGGTAACTCCCTCCTATGTTTTCCTTAAGCCCTCAGCATCGTATCATTGAAGGTAACCTGCCTCCCCAGTTCCCTCCTACTCCTCTTAGGGGTAACAGTGCTTCTCTGTGGCTTCTCTTGCAGATTCAGAGATCAAAGGTGAAGTCCTCTATCTTGGCTACTACCAATCGGCCTTCGACTGGGATGATGAAACAGCCAAGGTGGCAAGAGTGTGGGATTCGGGGAGAAGGGGTTCTGGCCACCGGCTGAAAGCCCTGACAAGAAGGGGAGGGTCAAGATTAGCTGATCTGTTTCTTGGGGCTTGGTGGCCATTAGGACAAAGTTTCCTGGGGGGGCACAGGCCATTCTTTTGTCTCTGTGGGGATGCAGTGCCATCCTTCCTCTTTGCTGTCTTTCTCATCTCCCCCACTCCTGCCTCATGTCTTCTCCAGGCCTCCAAGCAGCATCGTCTGAAACGCTACCACAGCCAGACCTATGGCAATGGGTCCAAGTGCGACCTCAATGGGAGGCCCCGAGAGGCCGAGGTTCGGGTGAGTCTTGAGAGAGGAAGTTGACACTCCCATAGGGACAGTTCAGATTCTAAGGGAAGAGAATTGCATCTTATAGTCAGGGGGCTCCCTCCGAGATTTAAAACGTATTTCCAGCAGGGCATGGTGGCTCATGCCACCAGCACTTTGGGAGGCCAAGGGGGGCAGATCGCCTGAGGTCAGGAGTTCAAGACCAGCCTGACCAATATGGTGAAACCCCATCTCTTCTAAAAATACAAAAATTAGCTGGGTGTAGTAGCAGGTGCCTGTAGTCCCAGCTACTCAGGAGGCTGAGACAGGAGAATTGCTTGAACCAGGGAGGTGGATGTTGCAGTGAGCCGAGGTTGTGCCACTGTGCTCCAACCTGGGTGACAGAGTGAGACTCTGTCTCAGAAAAGAAAAAAAAATAGCAAAAACACATTATTTCCAGGCCGGGCGCAGTGGCTCACGCCTGTAATCTCAGCACTTTGGGAGGCCAAGGCAGGTGGATCACCTGAGGTCACGAGTTCAGGAGCAGCCTGGCAAACATGGCAAAACCCTGTCTCTACTAAAAATATAAAAATAAGCCGGCCATGGCTGTGGGCACCCTGTAATCCCAGCTACTTGGGAGGCTGAGACAGTAGAATAACTTAAACCTGGGAGGCGGAGGTTGCAGTGAGGTGAGATCGCGCCATTGCACTCTAGCCTAGGTGACTAGAGCGCAACTCTGTCTCAAAATAAAATAAAATAAAACATGTTTCCAGCTGCCACCTGGACATCATTACCTGGATATTCAGAGGCACTTCAAGTCAACATTTCCCAGATCCTCTTCTCCATACCCCCAACCACACTTTTTCTCTTTTTCCCACATTTCTCCTTTTTGTCGCCTCAGCAATAAACCTGAGTGCCATCCTTGACTCTTTCTTCTCCTCTGCATTGTCCCTCCTTTTATTTATTTAATGGCTCTTCAGTGAGGTCTTGCTGTATATGCAGGCATTAGGCTGGGCTCTGGGGATACAATGGTGAGCAAATGTGCAGCCCCTGCCCTCACAGGCTGCATTAGAGGGGAACACAGAATCATAGAAATGAGTCTATGATTATCAACTAAGAAGTGAGATGAAGGAAAGGAATCTAGCTCTCTCAGAGTAAATAAAGCCCGTTTTTCCTACTTCTAGATACCTCTCAAAACTCTCCTATGCTTTCGTGTGGTGGGTACCTTCACTCTTGCCTGCATCCTTGCGAACAGCTTCTTTACAAGTGCCTCTGATCTAGTGGTCCTTAGCTGAGTGGAGGCAGGCAAATATAGAATGCAAAAAGTTTCTTAGGTCATTCTCATGTATTCATAAATATACACACCTGTAAAGAATTACATGACACCTGTCAGAGTTATCTTTCCATAATGCAGATTTGTACCTGCAGTCGTGTGCTGGTAAGTGTTGGACACCCAGATCTCTGTGGGTGTGAGAGGGAACCCCTGATTTGTAACGTTTGCCAATATCTGTGGTAAAAATACTCCCATGATGCCCAAGTCAAATGATGTTAACTGTCTTGCAACATTCTCCAAAACTTACCAGTTGGCTCCAACACACCTGTAAGTCTGCATCACTTCTTCGTTCAGTCCTGAAAAACCTTCAGTGTTTCTGCCTTGCACAAAGGCTAAGATCCAAATGTTTCAGCACAGACCAGGGTGGTAGCAGTGGAGGTGATGGGAAGTAGTTGGATTCTGGATGTATTTTGAAGGTAGAGCCAATGAGATTTGTTGATGGTTTGGATGTGGGATAGAATCATGGATTACTTCAAGATTTGTGGCTTGAGCAACTGGAATGATGGAATTGTAATTTACTGAAGTGTGAAGGAACAGGTTTGGGGGAGGAAATTAGGTTGGTTTTGGATATTGAAGGTTGAGGTGCCTTTAGACATCCTAGTGGTGATGTCCAGTTGACAGTTGGCTCTGTGATTCTGGAATTCAGGGACAAGTTCTGGGATATAGATATAAGTACTCATTGTATTTCTGCCACACTGGCCTTTTTCTGTCCTTCAAACCAGTGGGTCTCATTGTTCCCTCTGCCTAGAGCAGTCTCCTGCAGATGTTTGAATGATCGGCCCCATCCCCTCATTCAGGTTATATTCAAGTGACAATTCCCGGGGAACCTAACATAAGCAAACAGACACACATACACACACATGCACCTATTGCTCCTGTCCGAGTAAGCATCCACAGTGTTTTGTATTCTTCAAAGCATGTATCATTACTTGAAATTACTGTATTTGTTTAATTTCTGTCGTCCCGCACTAAGATAAGCTCTGGGAAGGCAGGGATGATGTCTGTCTCGTTTTCTGCTGTATCCACAGCTCCTGGAACAGTGCTTTGCTCAAATAGGTACCTAGAAATTATTCAATGAATGAATGAAATGAATGACAAGCCAGTTCTAATGTCACCTTTCTTGATTAACACAGAAAATTAGTTAGTTGTGTTCCTTCAGCACTTAATAATACAAGCATCCAAACACATATATAATCCGTTATAGCACTTACTTCATTGTATTCTAGTTATTCCTTTGGGTGTTTGTATCTTCAGTTGGCCAAGAACTGAGGTCAAGACTGCATAGCTTCCTCATCTCTGGTGAACATATGCTCTGTGCCAAGCACTAATAGAAACTAGGAACAAAAAGGTGGATGAGACGTAGTCTTGCTTTCAGGAAACATGTTAAATAAACAGCCACAACAAGCAGGATAAATGCCATGAGCAGTGAAGTGCAGCCTGCAGGGGAGCACACAGTCAGGATGGAGTCCAGGGTAAAAAGGAAGCCTCTTGGGAAAAGTGACCTTTGAACTGACATTGGAGGATGAGGAGTTAGCCTAGCAGATGGAGAGGATGGCGTGGGGAAGAAGAGGGCATTCCAAATGGAAGGTGCGCTAAGTGCAAAAGGCCTGGAGACAAGAGGCAATGGCCTATCCCAGGAACTGACAGATATTCACAGGGACTGATGGGGATAATCATGGGAAGAGGAGTATAGGAGATGAGTCTGGGCAGTTGGTAGGGGACAGGTCACGAAGGGCTCTGTAGCTATGATGAGGAGTTTAGACAATCCAAGAGACAGTGGTTGGGGGAGGCAATGAGGTATTTGAAGCAGAATGATGACATATTCAGGTTTGGATTTGAAGGTCCACTCTAGCTGGAGTATAGCAAAGATTGAGAGCTCACTTAGGCAGCTGCAGTAATCCAGGTATGAAATAAAAGTGGCCGGGGGATGAAGAAATGTGAATATTTGGAGAGAGATTTAGGGGGCAAAATCAATAGAGTAAGAAGGAGTCAAGAATGATTTCCAGGCTTCTGGCTTGTGCAGTTAGATAGATGGTGATTCGTGTTACTGAGATAGGTATAATGGGAACAGGAGTAGGTGTGATGAAGGTAAATAGTGAGGCGATCAGGTAGAGATTTCCAAGGAGGCTGTGGATCTCTGGGTCTGGAGTTCAGCAGAGAGATCTGAATTGAACCCAGAGGTGGGGAGTCATCCTCGTCTCAGCTATAACTGAAGCCAAGGTATGGATGAAATCCCCCAAGGAAACAGTATCTAATGAGAAAAATGGGACAGAACTTCAAGGAAGCCAATATTGAGAGCATGGGAAGAAGAGGGTTTTGCCAGAAGAAGGGGCCAGAGAGGAGGCTATGGTGACATGGAAATGAGGAAGGACATATCTCAAGGGGAAATTGGTCCATGGTGTTGGCTGTGCCTGAACCTTCAAGGAAGAGGAGGATTAAAAACTGCTTGTAGGCAATCATAGTCATTATTATTTTAATAAAGGCAAAACATGTACATGGAAATAAAAAATCCAGACAGTAGAGAAGAGAGCCAGATGGAAAGTATAAATCCTCTACTCCCAGGCACTCCTGACCAGTCCTTTGGTTGGACTTAATGATAGACGTCATTGGTGATCTTTGCTGGGGCAATTTGAGCAGAGTGGTGAAGATGAGGTGTTGAGAAAAGTGGTGAAAAAGTGGAACTCAGCAGGGCATGGTGGCTCATGCCTGTAATCCCAGCACTTTGGGAGGCCAAGGTAGGCAAATCACTTGAGGTCAGGAGTTCGAGAACAGCCTGGCCAATATGGTGAAGCCCCATGTCTAGTAAAAATACAAAATTAGCTAGGTGTGGTGGTGGGTGCCTGTAATCCCAGCTACTTGGGAGGCTGAGGCAGGAGAATTGCTTGAACCCAGGAGGCAGAGGTCGCAGTGAGCTGAGATCGCGCCATTGTACTCAAGCCTGGATGACAGAGTGAGACTCTGTCTCAAAGGAAAAGAATGGAAATCTTTGAAGAAGTTTGGCTATGAAGGAGAGATAAAAGGTAAGCATTAGTGAGAGGTGCTGGGGGATTGAGAGAGGGGGCATTCTGTGTTTGGTGTGTGTTTTAAGATGGAATAGATTAGAACATGTTGAAGGCTGTTGGGTGAATGTTAGTGGAGAGGAGGAGAGGGAGGTGAAGATACAGTAGAGAGAATGAGAAAAGAATATGGGCAGGGCTGGGATGCAGAATCCTGGGAGAGCAATTTGCCTCAAAAGGAAGGTCTAGGGTCGTAACTGGAAGTGTATTTGCTAATGAGTCTGGAGGTTTTGGTGGCAGAAAGTTGAGGCCATTCCTATCTGGTTGCTTCTAGTTGTCAGTTCTCATGCCACTTGCCTAGGTGATCAAGTAAAGCCCCTACTCCAGGGCAGGCACTGTGACCTGTTGCTGGCCTGATGCCTCCTCAGTAGGAAGAGCGTGCATGTTGTTTGTTGAAAGTGCAGTCTCTGTGGGGCTAGGGAACAACTGGTTAGCTATGTGGAATTAAATAAATTTCTATTTATTGGTGTGTGTTTTAAGATGCAACAGACTAGAATATTTTGAAGGCTGTTGGGGGGATGTTAGTGAAGAGGAGGAGAGGGAGATCAAGGTGTAGTAGAAAGAGTGAGAAAAAAATGTGGACAGGGCTGGGATGCAGAACCCTGGGAGAGCAATTTGCCTCAAAAGGAAGGTCTAGGGTAGTAGGCCAATTCAATTCTTATAAAGTAAAATTCTAGAGATATCAAAGTTTTAAGTTATAAAACATATAATTATACCAAAAAAAAATGTCATAGAGACCCATAAATTCACTGCCAAGTTAAACAGATGTTAATGTTTTGCCTGATTTGCTTCAGATCTCTGGTTTAAAAAAAGGAATAAAATACTTATGCTAATAGCTAAAGCCCACCTTCATATTTAATCACTCTCCCTCCTCACCAGAAACAACCACAACCCTCACTACGCTTGTTTTGTATTTTTATTAATGGTATATATGTATTACAGACAATAGATAGTGTTTTGTATTTTAAAATTGTACATCAGGAGTATCAACTTGTTTTTTTCACTGATCAATGTGTTTGCCACTCCATGGCATGACGTGGAGCTCTGGTTGAGTGATTTTTTTTTTTTTTTTTTGGAGACAAAGTCTCGCTCTGTCACCCAGACTGGAGTACAGTAGCACAATCTAGGCTCACTGCAACCTCTGCCTCCTGGGTTCAAGTGATTCTGCTGCCTCAGCCTCCTGAGTAGCTGGGACTATAGGCACCCACCACCATGCCCAGCTAATTTTTATATTTTTAGTAGGGAAGGGGTTTCACCATGTTGGCCAGGCTGGTCTTGAACTCCTGACCTCAAGTGGTCCACCTGCCTCAGCCTCCCGAAGTGCTGGGATTACAGGTGCGAACCACCATGCCCAGCCTGGTTGAGTGATTTTAATGTCTATATTGTGTTTCATTGCTTACTTACCCATTCCTCTGTTGATAAACAGTTGGGTTTCAACTCTAATGCCCTTATACACAGTGCTGCAATGTAGGTCTTATTGTGAGTGTACAAGAATTTCTCCAGGGAAATACCTAGAAAGTAGAATCACTGGGTTACAGGAGTGTATGTTATTGGTGAATTCAATTTTTTGTTTGTTTGTTTTGTTCTGTTTTTCTGAGACAGAGTTTCACTCTTGTTGCCCAGGCTGGAGTGAAATGGCGCGATCTTGGCTCACTGCAACCTCTGCCTCTCAGGTTCAAGCGATTCTTCTGCCTCAGCCTCCAGACTAGCTGGGACTACAGGCGCCCACCACCATGCCCAGCTAATTTTTGTATTTTTAGTGGAGACGGGGTTTCACCATCTTGGCCAGGCTGGTCTCAAACTCCTGACCTTGTGATCCGTCTGCCTTGGCCTCCCAAAGTGCTGGGATGACAGGCGTGAGCCACCATGCCCAGCCCTCAATTTTTTTAATGATTGAAAAAATATATAACCTAAAAGTCCATTCTAACAGTCTTTAAGTGTACAATTCAGTGGAAACACTCACAATGTTCTGTCACCATCACTACTATTTCCAAAACTTTTTCATCATCCCAAACAAAAATAACTATTTCTCCCTCTCCCAGACTCTGTTCTACTTTCTGTCTGTATCAGTTTCCTGTTCGAGGTACTTTATATGAGTGGAATCATACAAGATTTGTCCTTTTGTGTCTGGCTTATTTCACTTAGCATGGTGTTTTCAAGGTTCATCCATGTTGTAGCATATATCAGAATTTTATTCCTTTTTATGGCTTAATCATGTTCCATTGTCTGTATATACATTTTGTTTACCTATTTGTTGATGGATGGACACTTGGGTTTTCTTCTTTTGGTTATTGTGAATAATGCTGTGATGAACATTGGTGTTCAAGTATCTGTTTGAGTCCTGTTTTCAGTTCTTTTGGGTCTGTACCTAGGAGTAGAATGTGCCTTATGGTAATTCTAGGTTTAATTTTTTTAGGAACTGCTGAACTGTTTTTCCATAGCAGCTGCATCATTTTACATTCCTAGTAGCAGTGCATAGGGTTCCAGTTTCTCCATGCTATCTCCATCATTTATTTTCCTTTCTTTTGTTTTCTTTTTCTTTTCTTTTCTTTTTTTTTCAGTAATAGCCATCTTAATGGGTGTGAAGTAGTATCTCATAGTGGTTTTTGATTTGCATTTCCCTAGTAACTAATGATGTTGAACATCTTTCATGTGCTTGGTGACCATTTGTATATCTTTTTTGGAGAAATGTCTATTCAAATCCTCTGCCCATTTTTGAATTGAGTTGTTTTTTCTTGGTGAGTTGTGAGAGTTCTTTATGTAATATATTCTGAATATTAATCCCTTATCAGATCTATGCTTTGTAAATATTTTCTCCCATCCTGTGGTTGCCTTTTTACTATCTTTTGTTTTGCTTTGTTTTTTGAGACAGAGTTTCACTCTTGTTGCCCGGGCTGGAGTGCAATGGCACAATCTCAGCTAACTGTGACCTCCACCTCCCAGGTTCAAGCGATTCTCCAGCCTCAGCAGTGTCCTTTGGCACACAAAAGCTTTTAATTTTGATTTCCAAGAGTTTTATAGTTTCAGCTCTTAAATTTAAGTCTTTGATTCATTTGAGGTTAATATTTTTTTCTTAGAGATGGGGGTCTCGTTATGTTGCCCAGACTAGCCTTAAACTCCTGGGCTCAGGTAAGCTTCTTACTTCAGCTTCTGAATAGCTGGGATTATAAGGGTGTGCCATTGTGCCCAGCTGCTGATTTTGAGTTAATTTTTGTATATGGTGTAATTTTTGCATATAGTACAACTTCATTGTTTTGAATATGGATATCCAGTTTTCCTGGCACCATTTGTTGAAAAGATTGTCCTTTCCCCATGGAATATTCTTGATATCCTTACCAAAAATCAATTGACAATATATGTGAGGGTTTATTTCTGGCCTTTCTATTCTATTCCATTGGTAAATATGTCTGTCTTTATGCCAGGATCACACTGTTTTGAGTATAGTAGCTTTGTATTAAGATTTAAGTCAGGAAATGTGAGTCCTCTAACTTTGTTCTTTTTTTTTAAGATTGTTATGGGTATTTGGGATCCCTGGAAATTCCATGTGAATTTTAAGATTTTTTTTTCTACAAAAAACACCACTGGATGCCTTTCATTTATTTTTCACTCCTAATCACTCTAAAACTTCCAGTACTATATTGAATAGAAATGAAGAAAGTGTCTATCCTTGTCTTGTTCCTAATCTTAGGGGAGAAGCTTTCAATGTTTCACCCTTGAGTATGATGTTAGCTGTGGGTTTTTCTTATATGGACTTTATCAATAATTGAAGACATTCCCTCCTATTCCTAGTTGATTGTTTTTTACATGAAAAGGTTATTTAATTTATCAAGTGCATTTTCTGCATCAGTTGAGATGGTCATGTGGGTTTTTTCCCCTTCATTCTATTAATATAGTGTATGACATTGATTTACCTATGTTGAACCATCCTTGCATTCTTGGAGTGAATCCAACATAAATCATGATGTATAATGCTTTTAATATGCTGCTGAATTTGGTTTGCTACCATTTAGTTGAGGAATTTTGCATCTGTATGTATAAAAGATATTAGTCGCTAGGCGTGGTGGCTCACACCTCTAATCCCAGCACTTTGGAAGGCCAAGGCAGGTGGATCATCTGAGGTCAGGAGTTTGAGACCAGCCTGGCCAACATGGTGAAACCCCGTCTGTACTGAAAATACAAAAATTAGCTGGATGTGGTGGCACCCACCTGTAATCCCAGCTACTCAGGAAACTGAGGCAGGGGAATCGCTTGAACCTGGGTGACGGAGGTTGCAGCGAGCCAGGATTGCACACTGCACTCCAGCCTAAGTGACAGAGCAAGACTCCATCTCAAAAAAAAAAAAAAAAAGATATTAGTCTATTGTTTTCTTGTAGTGTTTTGTAGTAGTATTGTCTAGCTTTGATACTATGGCAATGCCAATCTCACAGAATAAGTTAGGAAGGCATTCTTTATAAATTTCAGATTTAATTATTTTGTCACCTACATTCTGTCTATCTATACTTTGTCTTTTTTGTTTATAGTGTCTTAAATGAATTTTAATTTTAAAAAAATTTAAATTCCAATATAGTCAAACTTATCAGTCTTTTTCTTTATACCTTGTACATTTTATGTTTTTTATTTAATCCTTTCCTATTTACTATTCATTTTTTGGGGGGGTTTCTAAAAAAGTAGAAAAGTGTGAATAGAGTTTCTCATACTTTGGACTACAATTCAATACAAATTTATCTTAATGTATGTTATAAGATTAGGACCTAGATACACCTATTTTCCGCAGTTGCCCCAGCACTGTTTATTGAATACACCATACATTCCTCTCTGATTTGTAATGCCTCCTCAGTTATTTACCAAGTTCTCAAATATATGTGCATTTTCTTCTTGGCTTCTCTTTTGTTCCAATAGTCTATCTATTCTTATGTCATTACCACATTGTTTTAATTACTATAGCTTTTTCATAAATCTTGGTATATGGTAGGATATACTTGCCTTTATTCTTCAAAACTGTCAGGCCTATCATTGGTCAAGTTCTATTAAAACTCCTTTTGGGGATTTTGGTTAGAATTTAATTTTAGACTGATTTGGAGAGAATTGATACTTTATAATATGAAGCCTTCACACACTATGAACATGTTTGTTTCCATTTGCTTGTTGTCCTATACTTTAGTAAAGTTTTAATTTTCTCTAAGAATTCTTGTACATCTTATGTGAGATTAGTCTTAGATACCTTATAGTTTTTATTTTTGTATTGTTTGTGTATACAAATATTTCAAACATACAGGACCTTATAGTTTTTTTATTCTATTTTAAATAGCATCTTTTACAAATTTCATTTTCTTTATTGTTATTATTATTTGAGATGGGGTCTTGTTCTGTCATCAAGGCTGAGGTGCGATCTTGGCTCACTGCAACCTCTGCCTCCCAGGTTCAAGTGATTCTCTGCCTCAGCCTCCCGAGTAGCTGGGATTACAGGTGTGCGCCACCATGCCCGGCTAATTATTGTGTTTTTTTTAGAGAGGGGGTTTCACCATGTTGGCCAGGCTAGTTTCAAACTCCTGGCCTCATGTGATCCACCCTTGGCCTACTAAAGTGTTGGGATTACAGGCATGAGCCACCGTGCCTGGCCAAAAATTCCGTTTTCTGATTGTTGCTGGCACATGGTCACATTATTGGTTTTACATATTGATCTTATATTCAGCAACTTTTTTTGAACTCTTTCATTTTTAGTAGTTCACAAATGCTTGTGGATTTTCTGTATAGATAATTATGTCATTTGCAAGAGAGACAGTTTTGGTTTCTTCCTTTCTAAGTCTTATACATTTCATTTTTCTTATACCTCAAATGCAACAGAAGTGGCAATGATGGGCATCCTTGACTTGTTTCTGACTTTAAAGGGGATGCTCCTGAAGTTTCACTGTTAGCATGATGTTTTCCTGCAGGCTTTTTGCAGATACCTTTTATCAGGTATGTGAAGTTCCATTCTGTACCTAGACTGCTGGATATTTTCACCATGTACAGGTGTGGAATTTTAACACATGCTTATTCTGTGTCTATTGAGCTAGTGATATGGTTTTTTTAATATTAAAAATGTTAAATTTATAGTTTTTTTTATTCTTTCATTTCTGGGATAATCCATGGTCATGAAGTATTTTTTATACATTGCTATATTCAATATCCTGATAGTATAATTAACTTTTATAACTATTTTCATAAGTGGATTGGTCTATAATTTTCTGTTCTTATACTTTGTTTTTGTATAAAGTTACATTCACTTCATAAAATGTCTTGAGGAGCTTCCCTCTTTTTCTGCTCTGTGGAGCAGTTTGCTAAGACAGAGATTATTCTTCAAAGGTTAGGTAGGGTCGGGTGTGGTGGTTCATGCCTATAATCCCAGCACTTTGGGAGGCCAAGGCAGGAAGATTGCTTGAGCGTAGGAGCCCAGCCTGAGCAACATAATGAGACTCCTGTCTCTCCAAAAAAAAGTTTTAAATTAGCGTGGTGTGATGGTGTACACCTGTAGTCCCAGCTACTTGGGAGCCTGAAGCAGGAGGATTGCTTGAGTTGGAGAGGTTGAGGCTGTTAGGAGGTGTTACGCCACTGGACTCCAGCCTGGGTGACAGAGCATGACTCTGTCTCAAAAAAAAAAAAAAAAAAAGAAAAGAAAAGAAAAAAAAAAAAAGGTTAGATAAAGTGAATCCTCCCCATCCCCACAATATGCTACAAAACTGGTATATTGTGGGAATGGTTGTTGCTACTGATTTAATTTAATTTATTTAAAGATTGTAAGGCTTTTTAGGTTTGCTCCATCATGAAGCTTTAATAAAGTATAGTTTCATAGGCCATTATTCATTTGTCTAAATTTTCAAATGTATTAGCATAAAATTACAGTTTTTTTAAATAAACTCTTTTTATAGATATATCCTCTTTTGCTTTCCTAATATTGACTTTGCCTTTTCTCTTTTTTCTTGATCTATGTTGCCAGAGGCTTGTCTACTTTATTAGTCCAATAATCACCTTTTGGTTTTGTTTATCCTGTTGTCCATTTAGTATTTCACTAACATTGTATTAGTCCATTCTCACATTGTTATAAAGAAATACCTGTGACTGGGCAATTTACAAAGAAAAGAGGTTTGTCTCACAGTTGTGCTGGCCATACAGGAAGCATAGCAGCCTCTACTTCCGGGGAGGATTTAGGAAGCTTCAATCATGGTGAAAGGCAAATGGGGAGCCAGAGTCTCACATGGCGGGAGCAGGAGCAAAAGAGAGAGGGGGGAAGTGCCACAACCAGATCTCTTGAGAACTCACTATCACGAGATAGCACATAGTGCTTTATGTGCCACCATGCCTGGCTAATTTTTGTATTTTTAGTAGAGACGGGGTTTCTCCATGTTGATCAGGCTGGTCTCGAACTCCTGACCTCAGGTGATCCACCTGCCTCGGCCTCCCAAAGTGCTGGGATTATAGGCGTGAGCCACTGTGCCCCGCCACACGTTCACTATTTTATCTTTGTTATTTCCTTCCTTCTCCTTTCTTTGTGTTATTCTGATTTCTTTTTTTCTAACAACCTGAATTTTGTTTAACATTAAAAAGTTCTGGCCAGGCATGGTAGCTCATGCCCTATAATCCTAGCATTTTGGGAGGCCAAGGTGGAAGGATCACTTGAGGCTAGGCGTTTGAGACCAGCCTAGGTAACACAATGAGACCCTGTCTCTGTGGAAAAAAAACAAAACAAAACAAAAAACCAGGTGTGGTGGTATGTGCTGTGGTCCCAGCTACTTGGGAGGCTGAGTTGGGAGGATCTCTTCAACCCAGGAGGTCAAGGCTACAGTGAGCTATGAACACGCCACTGCGCTCCAGCCTTGGTGACACAGCAAGACATCATCTCAAATTTTTTAAATAAAAAATTCTATATTAAATTTTCTGAATAGGCATCACATCCACATAACTCAACTATAGAAATGCTTAAAAGATATACAGAGAAAAGGATTAACACATCTTGTCCCTCATTAGCCTCTTTCCATCCTTAAAGAAAGGTAACCATTGTTAATTTCTTTATATACTCTGAGATTTTTTTAAATGCACATATAAGCATATATCTTCGCACTCTTTCCAAATAAATATATATATCTAAAACCTTACTTGGGCCAGGTGTCGTGTGTCATGCCTGTAATCCTAGCACTTTGGGAAGTGGAGGCAGGAAGATCGCTTTAGGCCAGTAGTTTAAGACCAGCCTGGCCAATGTAGTGAGATTCCATCTCTACAAAAAAATATTTAGTCAGGTGTGGTAGTGTGTGCCTGTGGTCCCAGCTGCTCAGGAGGCTGATAAGGGAGGATCTTCTCAGCCCAGGAGGTCAAGGTTGCAGTGAGCTGTTGTCATACCATTTCACTCCAGCCTGAGCAACAGAGTGACACTCTGCCTCAAAAAAAAAAAAAAAAAGTCATCCTTATTCCTGTATATACTTTCTGTTATTCTGTTATATAGCTGTATCATTGTTTATCTAAATAGTTCCCTGTTGATGGACATTTAGCTTGTTTTAAATCTTTTATTAACACACGAGTGCTGCAGTGAATAATCTTGTACTTATAGAAGATATGTAAATTAAGTTCCTGGAAGTAAGTTTGTGTAATTTTGCTATGTACTGCCAAATTACTCTGCTTAGGTAAATTACTTTCCCTCTAACAATGTATGGGAATGCTGATTTCCCTATAGCCATGCCAACCCCGTATATTTTTAAACTTTTGGATTTTGGCCATCATCAGCTAGGCATCAGAGAAAGAATGATTTCTTAGTGTGGTTTTAATTTGCATTTCTCTTAAGAAAAAAAATGTCTAATTTTACTCATTTAAGGGTTGTCTCTATTCCCTTCTTTACTCTTTTCTTTCAGCTATCCAAATTCTTTGCTCATTTTCCTAATGGCTTACTCGTCTTTTTCTTGTCAATTTATAAGAACTGTATACAGTAGAGATATTATCCTTTTGTTTGTGATACAAGTTGCAAATATTTTTACAGCTTCTTCAGCGAAATGCTTACCTCACTAATTTTCAATCTGTCTTCTCTCTTAATTATACACTTAAAGCTCTACATTTCACTCTGAGTACTATTTTGGTTGCATCCCTCAAATTTTAATATGTGATGTTTCCATTTTCATTATGGTTTCTACATGCTTCTGAACTTATTTAGAATTAGCTTAATATATTTCTAAACAAATGTGTTTTGCTTTGTTGTTTTTATATGATTGCTATTGGTTTCTAATTTTATGCCATTGTGTCAATGATTCTTTTGGAGATTGTTGAGACTTTCTTTTTGATGAATTTTTAAAAATTGTATGTTTGTGCTTGAAAGCATGTCTTTTCTCCATTTAAGCAGTTCAAGATGCTCATTGTATTGTTCAGATTTTCTACAACTTTATGTTGAGTTGACTCGTGATCATTGAAAGAACTCTGTTAATATTCCCACTGTGATGGTGGATTTGGCAATTTTGTTAATTTTTTATTTATATGTTTTAAGGCCATGTTTAATTTTGAAATTAAATAATTTATAGGTTTTCTAATGTTGAACCAACTTTGCATTCCTGAAATGGACCGAATGTGGTCATATATATTATCCTTGACTATCCTTTTTTTTTTTTTATAATTATTATTATTTTTTTTGAGACAGAGTCTTACTCTGTCACCCAGGCTGGAGTGCAGTGGCATGATCTCAGCTCACTGAAACCTCCGTCTCCCAGGTTCAAGAGATTCTTGTGCGTCAGCCTCCCAAGTAGCTGGAATTACAGGTGTGCGCCACCATGCCCAGCTAATTTTTGCATTTTTAGTAGAGACAGCGTTTCACCATGTTGGCCAGGCTGGTCTCGAACTCCTGACCTCAATCTGCTTGCCTTGACCTCCTGAAGTGCTGGGATTACAGGCGTGAGCCACCCACACCTGGCTGAGGGTAGATTTTTAACTACTGATTCATTTTCTGAAGTAGTTTTAGGAATATTCGAAGTTTTCTATTTCTACTTTGGTTAGTTTAAGTTTTCTTTTCAGGAGTTTGTTCATTTCATCTGACTTTTAAGGTTTATTGGCATAAAGTTCATTATATTCTTCTATCTTTTTAATCTCTGTGGCATCTGTAATGAGGTTCCTCTTTTCATTCCTTATGGGTTATTTTTGCGTCACTCATTTGTTATTGGTCAGTTGCATCAGAGGTAAGTCAGTTTTATTAGTCTTTTCAAAGAACCAACTTTTGGCTCTGTTGAGCTTCTCTATTGTATTTGTTTTCTATTAATTTCTACTCTAATCTTTCTTTTCCTCCCTTCTACTTTTGTGGGTTTATTTTGCTGTTTGTTCAACTTCTTGAAATGAATGCCTAGCTCATTCATTTTCAGCTTTTCCTCTTTTATATCTCATAAATTTGTCTCCAACTACCTATATATCTCTCACAAGTTTTTAATGGCTATTTTAAATTCCTTATATAATTATTAAATAGATAATACTTTCCCATGATACAAAATCCAGAAAATACTATTTAAAAGGTATGTAATGAAATATTTCCCAGCTGGGCACGGTGGCTTATGCCTGTAATCCCAGCACTTTAGGAGGCCGAGGCAGGTGGACCACCTGAGGTCAAGAGTTCAAGACCAGCCTGGCCAACATGGTGAAACCCCGTCTCTACTAAAAATACAAAAATTAGCGGGGTGTGGTGGGGCATGTCTGTAGTCCCAGCTACTCAGGAGGCTGAGGCAGGAGAATCGCTTGAACCCAGGAGGCAGAGGTTGCAGTGAGCCGAGCCAAAATCATGCCACTATGCTCCAGCCTGGGCGACAGAGCAAGACTCTGTCTCAAAAAAAAAAAAAAAAAAAAAAAAAAGAAATATTTCCCTCCCTTACTTGTCTCTCATCTGCTTATTTCCCATTCTCTCCCCACCGTCCCTTCTCCAGCTCCACAGGTTATCCCTGGTCTTATTTTTGCATGTATCCTTCCAGCCTTTTTTTGCATGATTACAAACAATTATGAATGGAGATTCTTATTTCCTTTCCTTTTTATTTATAAACAATATATAGTAAATTAAACACACTGTTCTATACCTTGCTTTTATTTCCCTTGACAATAAACCTTAGAGATCTTTCAACGGCAGTACATCTTTTTTTTTTTTTTCTTTTTTGAGACGGATTCTTGCTCTGTTGCCTAGGCTGGGGTGGAGTGGTGTGATCTCGGCTCCTTGCAACCTACGCCCCCTGGGTTCAAGGGATTCTCCTGCCTCAGCCTCCCGAGTAGCTGGGACTACAGGTATACACCACCACACCCAGCTAATTTTTGTATTTTTAGTAGAAACAGGGTTTCACCATGTTGGCCAGGATGGTCTCAGTCTCTTGACCTCGTGATCCACCTGCCTTGGCTTCCCAAAGTATTGAGATTACAGGCATGAGCCACCACACCTGGCCCTTTTTAGTTTTTATAGCTGCATAAAGTTCCATTGTGTGTTCCATCATTTTGTCACCATTATTCTACTGGTTGAAATAGTTCCCCCCCTAATTCTTTTGTTATCACAAATGATTATTACATTGTACATATATGCATGTGTAAATATCTCTTATATAGAATTGGGCTGGGCACAGTGGCTAATGCCAATAATCCCAGCACTTTGGGAGACTGAGGAGAGAAGATCAATTGAGCCCAGGAGTATGAGACCAGCTTGGGCAATACAGCAAGACCCTGCATCTATAAAAAAAGAAAATAAAGTAAGCAAAAAAAAAGCATAATTGCCAGGTGCAAGTTATGGATATTTAAAGATTGTCTTTTTTGAAACCTTTTATTACAGAAACTTAAAAACATATATAAACTCCCTACAAAGGTGTATCTGTGGTACCCTGTCTTTGGACACATAGGATGGTATTCCTGTTCTCTATTTCATTTATTTTTGTTCTAGTCTGTATTTTTTCCCTCTGCTGGCTCTTGGTTTAGTGTGTTCTTCTTTTTCTAGTTTCTTAAGGTAGAAGGGTAGATTATGGAGTCAAGATTTTTTTTTAAAAAAATTGATGCTTATAGCTATGAATTTCCCTCTAAGCACTACTTCAGCTGCATCCTGTAAGTTTGGATATGTCGTGTCTTCAGTTTCATTCATTTTTGAGGTATTTTATAGTTTTCTTTTGATTTTTTTCCTTTAACTCATTGGTTACTTATGAGATTATTGTTTAATTTCTACATATTTCTGAACTTCCAAATTTTTTTCCTTATTCATTTCTAATTTTATTCCATTGTGGTCAGAGAACACACTTTGTATGACTTAAATTCTTAATTCTTTGAACGTATTTATTAATGTAATGGCTACTTTTAAGTCTTTGTGAGATCCAACATCTGGGCCCTCTCATGGGTGGTTTCTGTTGCCTGCATATTTTTCCTATATATGTTTCATACTTTACTGTTTCTGCATGTTTTGTAATTGTTGAAAACCATTTTAGATAGTATGTTGCAGTAACTCCAGATAGAAATTCTTGCCCTCCACCCCATGGCTTTTGTTTGTTCAGTGACTTGGCTGAACTACTTGAGTGGAGTCTCTTTCCCTCACAACATGAAGCCTCTAGTGTCTTCTCAGAGGGCAATCTTGGCCCTGCACACAGCCACACTAGATGACAGTGGTTTCAACAGGCTCTTTCTGACTGTTTCTTTCATGAATTTGTTAAGCCATCTGCCTCTGCTGGTATCACCCCCAGCTGTTAGGCTCCACTCATTGCCAACTAATTGCTTTATTGTTTTTGACATGTGGGGCATAAGTTGTTCCATAGTTTAGTCCAGTTAATTGTGGGCCCCTTTGTCAGGCTAGTTTTTTAGGGCAATAAGTAGGTTTGTTATGACTCCAGGACGGCTCTCAGTTGCCCTTTCCCTGGTTCTCTCTGTTAAACTAGCTGTCCCAAGGTTTAGCCTGTTGCTATCACGGAGCAATCAGCCTCCTTTTAATTGCCTCCTGCCAAAATCTCTACATTTTTGAAGTGCCTGTAAGCTTGAATTTCCCCATACTCTGTTTCATATTAAGTCAGGTCCTTTGGAGAATGTTAGAGCTGTGTGTTCTTATGGACTGCCTCTCCTGCTGGGCAAAATCTCCCAGGCCCTGCTCTGGAGTTGGGGTCAGGAACAATGGCTTGCTTCCCTTGGAAGGACATTCCTGTTTTATGAGCAGGGAGCTAGGCAGGGATGACAGCCTCTACTCTCTAAGTTTGCATCTCCTTTTGTGAACCCTCCACTCTCTGAGCAAGCTTCAGTGAGGGCAATCAGGGCCCTGATACTCTTGTCCCACTGCACTTGAAGTAAAGCCTCTGCCCTGTGGGTGGGGCTGGGTGGAGGAAGGGAGCCCTTGATCTTTTTTAGGAATTTAGTTGCTGTACCTTGGAGCTCGTGGCCCTCCTGGTAAAATACCATATACCATATCTCATGACTGGATATTAAGAGAATAGGAAGTCCCTCCCCCCTTCCACCGCCCCACCCCACCTTTTTTTTAAACTACACTCACCTGCTGGAGTGGAGCTTTTGTCAAACTGAGCTATTGGGTGGGGTTGTAGTAACTCCAGATAGAAATTCCTGCCCTCCACCCCATGGCTTTTGTGGAGGGAGCAGGTCATGGCTCAAGTGCTGCAAATTCTCACTATTCAAGATTTAGTAGCTGGGCATGGTGGCTAACACCTGTAATTCCAGCACTTTGGGTGGGAGGATTGCTTGAGCCCAGGAGTTTGAGAAAGCCTGGACAACACAGTGGGACCCTGTCTCTACAAAAAATTTTTAAAAATTAGTTGGATATGGTGGCACACACCTGTAGTCCTACCTTGGGAGGTTGAAGTGGGAAGATTGCTTGAACCTAGGAGGTTGAGGATTCAGTGAGCTGTGATCATGCCACTGCACTCCAGCCTGGGTGGCACAGTGAGACCCTGTCTGAAAAAAAAAAAGATTTAGTAGATTTTCTTGAGTAAACATTTCCTCATTTGTTATATGTCCTTAGGAAAATTTCCAAAGAGTTTAAATGCTTTGTGTTTTTTTGTTTGTTTGTATTGAGACAGAGTTTTGCTCTTGTTGCCCAGGCTGGAGTGCAATGGCACGATCTCGGCTCACCACAACCTCCGCCTCCCAGGTTCAAGCGGTTCTCCTGCCTCAGCCTCCCAAGTAGCTGGGATTACAGGCATGCGCCATGAGGCCGGCTAATTTTGTATTTTTAGTAGAGATGGGGTTTCTCCACGTTGGTCAGGCTGGTCTCAAATTCCTGACCTCAGGTGATCTGCCTGCCTCGGCCTCCCAAAGTGCTGGGATTACAGGTGTGAGCCACTGCGCCTGGCCATGCTTTGTGTTTTTTAATTTTCATCAGTTATGGAGTTTCCCTGTGGAGTGTGCGAAGTCCCTCATGCTGCCATTTCAGAAGTAGGACCTCTCCCACTTTTTGTTTGTTTTTGAGACAAGGCCTTGCTTTCCACACAGGTTGGAGTGCAGTGGCATGATCTTGGCTCACTGTAACTCTGATCTTCTTAACGGAAGATCCCTTAAGTCTCAGTCTCCCAAATAACTGAGACTACAGGTGCACACCACCACACATGGCTAATTTTTAAAAATTTTTTGTGGAGATGAGTCTCACTATGTTGCCAAGGCTGGTCTTGAATTTTTGGCATCAAGCCATCCTCCTGCCTTGGCCTCCCAAAGTGTTGGGATTACAGTTGTGAACCACCGGGCTGTCTTTTAATAGTTCTTTTAGAAATTAGAATATTGCATGCTTAATTTATCAAAGGCCAATCAATATCTTTACCCTCTTTCTGAATGATATAAGAATCTTAGAATTGTTTGAAGTTTTTAACCATATACACATATATGAAAAATACATATTTATACACAAATATATATACACTTTAAAAAATAATACAGGCCAGGCCTCATGGCTCATGTCTGTAATCCCAGCACTTTGGGAGGCTAAGGCGGGTGGATCACCTGAGGTCAGGAGTTCAAGACCAGCTGGGCCAACACAGTGAAACCCCATCTCTACAAAAATACAAAAATTAGCCAGGCATGATGGCAGGTGCCTGTAATCCCAGCTACTTGAGAGACTGAGGCTGGAGAATCGCTTGAATCCAGGAGGCGGAGGTTGCAGTGAGCCGAGATCATGCCATTGCACTCCAGCCTGGGTGACAGAGCGAGAATCCATCTCAATAATAATAATAATAATAATACATATATAAAGCAAATATAAATATATATATATACACACACACAATATTTGTACAAAATAAGAATATGAAACACAAATTGGTTACCTACAGTTAAACTGCCTGAGTTCAGTTCCTGTTTTTACCACTTAAAAGCTGGTCAACCTGAACAAGTGCCTTAACTGCATCACACCTGTTTCTTGAGGCACGAAGTTGAGATACCAATACCCCTTCACTGGGTCTTTGTGATAATTAAGTGAGCAAATTTATGTAAAGTGCCATATGCACAGTGTATGCACAATGCTTGACAGATAATCAGTGCTTAGTAAAGACACCTGCTCTAAGAACTAAAGCAAGTTATTGTTGGTGATTAAGTGTATTCACCCTTTCTGTCCTGGCAGTTCCTCTGTGACGAGGGTGCAGGTATTTCTGGGGACTACATCGATCGCGTGGACGAGCCCTTGTCCTGCTCTTATGTGCTGACCATTCGCACTCCTCGGCTCTGCCCCCACCCTCTCCTCCGGCCCCCACCCAGTGCTGCACCCCAGGCCATCCTCTGTCACCCTTCCCTGCAGCCTGAGGAGTACATGGCCTACGTTCAGAGGCAAGCAGGTGAGTAATTAGAGAAGGAGGAGAAGATACGGGGGTAGGGGGCGGCAAAAGATCAAGTATTGAATAGCCAGAGGAATGTGTTCCTGGCCTGCTTGCATGCTGTTTCTCAGTAGACTCAAAGCAGTATGGAGATAAAATCATAGAGGAGCTGCAAGATTTGGGCCCCCAAGTGTGGAGTGAGACCAAGTCTGGGGTGGCACCCCAAAAGATGGCAGGTAGGACCTTGTTTCATCTGTTCCATGAAACTCGCTTCCATTTTTTCCCTTCCCCTGATCTTACTGTCCTGACTGACTGGTGGGTGGAGTGGAAGAGTACCATGGGCCCTCATCCCTTGGTGATAGAGGAGGGGAAGGGACCCCATCCTATTTGCTCCTTTCTGTCTCACCCCTCCTGTCAGATCAATGTCTCCCTGTTCTCTGTACCCTAGGTGCGAGCCCGACCAAGGATGACAGTAAGGACTCAGATTTCTGGAAGATGCTTAATGAACCAGAGGACCAGGCCCCAGGAGGGGAGGAGATGCAGGCTGAGGTGAGACCAGCTGCCTCAGAGGAGCGGGATGGGAATGGGGAGGGTCACTGTAGCTGGGGTCATTGTGAGGTGACCTACATCTACCTAGGGATGCAAGGATATCCCCAGAACCTTTGCCTTCGTAGTATGGAGGGCATGAACAGGCTTTCATACTTGACTCTTTCCTTTTCTCCTTGTCAGGAGCAGGACCCAAGCCCTGAGGCAACAGATTCAGCTCCAGGTGCTCCCAATGGTGAGTGAACCTTCCCTGTCTCCTTTACCATATATATTTTAGGATTGGCAGGGATAGAGATGGAAGGGAGAGCTAAGCACTGGGAGGGAGATTGAGTAGCCAGGCCAGCAGCAAATTCATTTTTACAGGAGTTAATACTCTTTGTAGACAGCTCTGCTATTTTAGCAAGGTGGCAGAACACAGTAGCTCCACCACTTGGTGACTTTGTAATTCACTTAACCTTAATTTTCTTACCCATAAAATGAGGGTAATAACCCCTACCCTAGAGAGTTGCACGGGATTAAATGAGAATGCATCCATAATTCACAGTAGAAGGCCTGGAACTGAATAAACTAAATGGTTAATATTTGTGGAAAGAGGAGAAGGGTTCCAGGGAAGATAAGTCCTTAGCCCCAGGATCTCCTCTGTAGTCCTAAAAGCTGGAGTGCCTGCCAGAAGGGCCTCAGAAGTGCATGGAAGAGTGGGGACTTAGCAGCTTGTTGGCATCCATCTCTCCTACCGGAGTGTCCACCTTAGAACAGTGCTCTCTGCAGACGAATGTTTGCCCTTGTCTCACTATTTAACAGGTAAACCCTAGAGGCAGGGACCGTGTCCTTCCTTGGTCTCTCATTACCTGTCCTTAGGAATCCAAAGAGCATTTAGGAGTGCAGTAGCGCACACCTGTAATCGTAGTTACTTGGAAGGCTGATGCAGAAAGATTGCTTGAGCCCAGGAATTCAAGATCAGCTTGGGCAACATAGTAACACTCCATGTTGAAAAAGAGCCGGGTGCGATGGCTCATGCCTGTAATCCCAGCACTTTGGGAGGCTGAGGCAGGTGGATCACCTGAGGTCAAGAGTTCGAGACAAACCTGGCCAACATAGTGAAACCCCATCTCCACTAAAAATCCAAAAATTAGCTGGGCGTGGTGGCAGGCGCCTGTAATCCCAGCTACTTGGGAGGCTGAGGCAGTAGAATCGCTTGAACCCGGGTGGCAGAGGTTGCAGCGAGCAGAGATTGCACCACTGCACTCCAGCTTGGGTGACAATGCAAGACTCCATCTCAAAAAAAAAAAAAAAAAAAAAAATTTAAACACAACAGAACTGGTTCATGATTATTACTCTTTCATCTCAGATTTTCAGAACAACGTGCAGGTCAAAGTCATTCGAAGCCCTGCAGATTTGATTCGATTCATAGAGGAGCTGAAAGGTGGAACAAAAAAGGTATAGGCCATGCTCAGGGAATGGGTAGAACCCACCTCCCAACTGCGAGCATTTGAAAAACTACGCTGACCTGGGACTCAACTCCTGGGTCCCCCAGTACCACACACCTGCTACTATTTGTCTGCCCCCCACCATGTGTCTCTGTTGAAACTCCAACTGTCTACCTCTTTCTCCCCACTCCCTACCCACCCAGGGGAAGCCAAATATAGGCCAAGAGCAGCCTGTGGATGATGCTGCAGAAGTCCCTCAGAGGGAACCAGAGGAGAAGGAAAAGGGTGATCCAGAACGGCAGAGAGAAATGGAAGAAGAGGAGGACGAGGATGAGGATGAGGATGAAGATGAGGATGAACAGCAGTTACTGGGAGAATTTGAGAAGGAACTGGAAGGGATCCTGCTTCCATCAGACCGAGACCGGCTCCGTTCGGAGGTGAAGGCTGGCATGGAGCGGGAACTGGAGAACATCATCCAGGAGGCAAGCCCAGCTCCTCCTCCTGTTAATTCCACAGCCGCCTGGTCCCGTGAAGCAGGACAGGCTGAGGGACTAAAAGAAACAGAGAGCACAGCACAGGGCAAGGACGGGGCACTTGGAAATGATAGCTGTTTCCCTAATTAATCGGGGCTATTGGGGAAGGGGGACCAGAGAGAGGCACAAGACTTAAATATCAGACTCTCTGGCCGGGCACAGTGGCTCACGCTGTAATCCCAGCACTTTGGGAGGCCGAGGTGAGCAGATCACCTGAGGTCAGGAGTTCAAGACCAGCCTGGCCAACATGGTGAAACCCTCTCTACTAAAAATGCAAAAAACTTAGCCAGGCATGGCAATGGGCACCTGTAATCCCAGCTCCTTGGAAGGCTGAGGCAAGAGAATCTCTTGAACCCGGGAGGCGGAGGTTGCAGTGAGCCAAGATGGCACCACTGTACTCCAGCCTGGGTGATGAGCAAAACTCCATTTCAAAATATCAGACTCTCCTACACAGCCCAGCCCGCTGGCTGCCTCCACGCCCCAGACCCTTGACTCACTCTCTTCTCTTGGGTATTCCAGACCGAGAAGGAGCTGGACCCAGATGGACTGAAGAAGGAGTCAGAGCGGGATCGGGCAATGCTGGCTCTGACATCCACTCTCAACAAACTCATCAAAAGACTGGAGGAAAAACAGAGTCCAGAGCTGGTGAAGAAGCACAAGAAAAAGAGGGTTGTCCCCAAAAAACCTCCTCCATCACCCCAACCTACAGGTGAGAGCAGTCAGACAAGAAGGAGTAGCCCAGGCCGTTGTTTTCATCCCTCAGCTGGTCCTATTCCCAGAGGGGACCCTGTTCCTTCCCTTCTGAGGGTGCTCATTCTCTCCCTGCTTTCTGGAACACTGTCCTCACTTGCGCCTGCTTCCCATCACCATCATCCCTTTGCGTGCTTACCTCCTATTCATCCCTCTGGGAAGCAGCTTTTAGAGCATGTCTGCTTGTTTTCTGGTTTGCTCCTGTACACCCAGTACCTAGCACTCTGCCTGGCACACAATGGATGATCAGTAGGTAGTAATTGAATGCTTGCGAGTCTATATGCTGAAAACCACACATCTATGAAGGATGCAACCTGTCAACATTTAGGACTTTGCACCAAGAGAGTCCCCAGCTGTCAGGGCATGAATAGGAGAGCCCAGCCGCACATGAGCCAACAGCCTGGATAGACTTTAAATTATATCTTCTTCTTGCATCCCCTTGTGTCCATTTCATAGGGTCCTATGGGTGTGGACATCAGATGTTCCAAACGAAATATTCCAGTTTCAAACCCTCCATCCCATTCTCCCTATAAACATTGAAATGTCTTTAAAGTCCTAACATATGGAAGAGGAGACCACACTTTTCCAACCTGCTTCTTCAGACAAAACTTTGTTGGTGCAGGTGGCCTGATTTTGGCTTCAGAAAACATTTGTTTTCCTATAGGTGATGGGCAGAATTATTGGGTAGGGTGGGAAGACGGAAGGCAGCAATTGGTGGAGGGAGCTCTATAGGCTGAATTGGGAGTGGGGGCACACATTTCTTTGAGCCCTGGCTCATACACATGTTGAGATGGAATAGCTGCCAAAGCTGCCACCCCTAACCCTGGAGTCATGCCTCTGCTTTGTGTTTCCCTGTGTGTCTCCCCCTCTAAGAGGAGGATCCTGAGCACAGAGTCCGGGTCCGGGTCACCAAGCTCCGTCTCGGAGGCCCTAATCAGGATCTGACTGTCCTCGAGATGAAACGGGAAAACCCACAGCTGAAACAAATCGAGGGGCTGGTGAAGGAGCTGCTGGAGAGGGAGGGACTCACAGCTGCAGGTGGGCCCTGGAGGGCGGCTGGACCCAGCACTGTCGGAAGGGCAAGCTGCCGGAAGTGGAGGGGCTGGGACCAGTGGGGCAGGGGGCCTGCCCTGAGGCTCCCAGCCATCCTCTCCTCTCACTGCATACTGCTCCTTTCCAGGGAAAATTGAGATCAAAATTGTCCGCCCATGGGCTGAAGGAACTGAAGAGGGTGCACGTTGGTTGACTGATGAGGACACAAGAAACCTCAAGGAGATCTTCTTCAATATCTTGGTGAGAGGCTTCTACCCCCAAGTCCTGGCCCCCAGGCCTCCTGTCCCCAGCTCACCTGGAGTGGAGGTGCGGGCCTGCCCCAGCCATGCCACTGCTGAGCTTCCATTTCCTGATCTGTAAGACAAGGCTAGGGTTCCAGTGATTCAGAGTGCTGCCATGCAGGAAGAGCCTCTCAGGACATGGGTGTCCTCATTCCCTGCCTTCCCCCAGCTGCCTGGCCCAGGACTTCCTTGAGCTCAACAGCGAGTAGCTCCAGCCTACCTCTACCCTCTCCCACCAGGTGCCGGGAGCTGAAGAGGCCCAGAAGGAGCGCCAGCGGCAGAAAGAGCTGGAGAGCAATTACCGCCGGGTGTGGGGCTCTCAAGGTGGGGAGGGCACAGGGGACCTGGACGAATTTGACTTCTGAGACCAACACTGCACTTGACCCTTCATAGAATCCAGAGTCTTCCTGGACTGGCCTGCCTCTTCCCCACCTCCCCACCCTGGGACCCCTGAGGGCCAAACAGCAGAGTGGAGCTGAGCTGTGGACCTCTCGGGCAATTCTGTGGGTGTGGGGGCCCTGGGTGAATGCTGCCACCCCAGCTGGCAGCCACCTTGAGAGCTCACCCGGCCTGTGATGTTTGCTTTCCTGAGCTTTCGCTCAATCCTCTTCCTCTGTGGCTTTTCTTGTTATTGTACCCTAACGATAGGATATTCCCTGCTCCCTACCTGGAGATTCAGTAGGATCTTTTGAGTGGAGGTGGGTAGAGAGAGCAAGGAGGGCAGGACACTTAGCAGGCACTGAGCAAGCAGGCCTCCACCTGCCCTTAGTGCTGTTTGGAGTCGCTTTACCCCCTTCTATTGAACTGCCTTGAGATTCCCTTCTCCCTTTCCCTGCCCACCCTGTCCCCTACAATTTGTGCTTCTGAGTTGAGGAGCCTTCACCTCTGTTGCTGAGGAAATGGGAGAATGCTGCCCATCACCTCCAGCACAATCCCAGTGAAAAAGGTGTGAAGCATCCACCATGTTCTTGAACAATCAGGTTTCTAAATAAAGAACTGGACCATCAATCTGTCAACCTTTTTTGTGGGGTGGGGGTTCCAGCAGGGAGGAGGCTCAGTGTTCTTTTCAGACCATGCTCTGATCCTGTTCTTTGCTCCCCACTCCCCAGGTACTATAAACGGGGGCTGGGGTATGCAGGAAGAGACCAGAGTGGCTAAATGAAGCCTGGCCTGGCAAGGATTGAAAGAAACACTTGCAGTACCATCATCTTTTTCTCATCTGTCTGTTTCTGTTCCTTCCCTTCTCTTGCACCAAGTCTTTCCCTATCATTTCCCCCTTTATACCCTGAAAGCCAAAATGCACACCATGGAGTTCCCCACAGCGGGGATCTTCCTTCTGCTGCGGTCTCGCCCACAGCATGCTCCAGATTCCATTTGTCACCCACACCCCTACCCACCTGTCCTTTCAACATTTCCCAAAAAGACCTCCACCTTTGGGCATGCCCAGAGAGAGGGCTGCTGCCCACATATGCCAGTTTCTTAGTGTGCCAAGGGTATGTGGGCCTGGTGTCTCCCTTTCTTCTTCACTACCAAGTGCAAGCATGGGTCCCCCAACATGCCTCCTCCCAGTGTGGAGGACTCTTGATTTTTTTTTTTCTTTCTTTTATTGAGACAAGAGTCTCGCTCTGTTGCCCAGGCCAGAGTGCAGTGGCCGGATCTCGGCTCACTGCAACCTCTGCCTCCCAGGTTCAAGCAATTCTGCCTCAGCCTCCCAGTGACTGGGATTAAAGGCATGCACCACCATGCTCTGCTAATTTTGCTCTGAGGTGAACGGCCTTTCTGCTGAAGGCTCCCCCCGGGCTCACAGGATAAGAAAAGGGATAGAGGAGCCAGGCACGGTGGCTCACCCCTGTAGTCCTAGTACTTTGGGAGGCGGAGGCGGAGGCGGGAGGATCACTTGAGGCCAGGAGTTCGAGACCAGCCTGGCCAACATGGTGAAACCCCGTCTCTAATAAAAATACAAAAAATAGTTATAACTGAGTGTGGTGGCGGGTGCCCATAATCCCAGCTACACGGGAGGCTGAGGCAGGAGAATCGCTTGAACCCTGGAGGCGGAGGTTGCGGTGAGCTGAGATCACGCCACTGCACTCCAACCTGGGCGACACTGTGAGACTGTCTCAAAAAAAAAAAAGGATAGAGGGCCCGGAACTCCCACATGTCTGTAAATGGAGAGTGAAGGATTCAACTGTTGAAGGAAGCTCTTGCTGAATGTGGACTAGTGCTTACTGTGCGTGCTATGCTTACGTTGTTTGGTTTTGAAGTGTAAATTGGCAGACTTAGAAAACCCTGCTTCCCCTGGTCCATCTGTGCCCCCTGAGGGAGGGATGCTCTAGCCGGGCAAGAGCTTAGACACTGCCTTGAGGGCAGCAGTAGTCAGAATGCTGTGCCCAGACCACACCCCTCATCTCCCACCAGCGGGGCCTTGAACAAGTCACTTAACTTTCTAAATGCTGTTTCTTCATTGGTAAATTGTAGACAATAGTACTGGCTTTTTAAGATGGTTGCGAGGATTTAATGACATAGAGTGTATGTCTTGCTTTTAGCACAGAACCTGGCCCGAAGTAAGTGCTCACTAGCTTTCTATTATAAGCTAGCTCCTGAGTTCTGAAAAGACTGGGTTACTTGGAAGCAAGGGTCTCAGAAGGAGTCCCCACAGCTGATCAGCAGCTCAGAATGGGAAGGGGCTGCGGCAGGAGGACTGTGCTTTGATTTGCTGGGGATGGAGTCTCAGCATCGCCAGAAAGCAGAGTTTTGGAAATCTCACTCTGTCAATCATTTTGTACTTTCAATCAAAATTCCTTTTTCCTTTCCTTTGGCTTTTGGCAGCACTCCCACGGTGAAGGTCGGTCTGCCTCAGCTGTGCTAAGACAAACAAAAGGAGGGGAGCAGGGTGTGGCAGATGGCAGCCAGCAGGGCTGCAGGGAAGGCTGGCGGATGGCAATAGGGCATCCTGCATGGCAGGGCATCCAAGCAAGGCAGCCCAGGGCGAGCTGTGAAGGGGGCATGGGCACAAAGGGGCAGCAGCTCTCCTTCACCCACCCAGGGAGTCCCTTTCTGGGCTCCTATTTTGTCATAACCTGGAGGACTTGATATTTTGTCATTCCATCCACTAGCGCCTTTTACATCTCCCCCACAAGACCGAAGATACTCCCCATTAAGAGAAGAGGCAAGTGGATTATTTGGTGTTAGGATTTGTTGTGAGGTTTGCTGACACCTTGACCATTTTTCACTGGCTGGAAATGAAAGGAACTTCCCACTTGCTCTTTGCAGGCAATTTCATTCTCTCCAGGGTCCTTATTTCCTCCCCATATTCTCTCACACTCCCAAACTGCTGAAGAAGGGAGCAAACTTTGACCACGAGGAAGGAGTGGAGCTGAAATAAGAGTCCAGGGTCTTGGAGGTGAAGGGGGAATGGCCAGGTCCTCCAGTCCAATTTTCTTTGCGACCTCCCCGTCTCCTCGCTTTGCCCAGACCACACACCTGCCTCTGTACTTGTCACTGCACCTGCACTGCTGAATTCACCTTTCCTGGGTCACGCCGCTGTGCTGGGTGGTCACAGACTAAGGCCCTGCAGAGCTGCAGCCTCCATGTGAACTGCATTCAGGTCTGGTGCTGTGTCCTCAGTTCAGTGGCACACTTGCACCTGAACATCTTGGGGCTGGTGGGCACCAAAGGTCAGAAGCAATTCTACCCAAAGATGCTGGTGCTACCAACTAACTCCTCAAAGTAGATAACAACATATGGCTATGCCCAACCTGCACTGGCTGCTGACCCAACCCTACCCTGTCCAGCCCCTCTACCTGAGTAAACACTTTCAGCTGCCCTCGAGAAATGGTAGGATTGGCTATGTGCTGAGCCTAGCGGCACTGCAGCTCACGAGGCAGCACTGGCTTCAGGCCACTGTGGCCTTGGTGGTCCCTTTGATGGCACGGAGGTGGATAAATGCCTGCATCAGCTGACACTGATTTTGTGGACACCAGGGACCTCTGCAGCCAGCTGGGAAATCTTTCCGAGGTCTCCCACCCCTTCCCTCTGGAGCACCCCCTGATGGGGCCAGTGGAGGAACCCCTACTCTATGTTCTACTCTGGTACCTAGTGCTCACGGCGAGCAGGCTGGCCCAGGGCAGCCCTCCTCAGAGCTGTTGCACCTTTCAGGTGCCCTCTGAACAGATATTGTTCAGAATACAGATAAACAGATGCCACCAAAGTCATCTAGCTGTGAAGTGGAGGGGCAGGTTTCAAAATCAGATCTGTCTCCAAAGTTCCTGCTCTTAACCAAAGCTGTCCCATCTTCTCACCCCTCTCCATGGCCTCTAAGTACCATATCCCAACTCTCCCAGGACTGGCATCATCTTAAAAGTCAGTGCCTTCTCTGCTCCCAGGGTCCCCACTGACTCCAACCTGCCATGTCCTCCACTACATGAACCCGGATCTGTTGTACATAATGGAACTACCTCCATGCCCATAGGTACTGTGCTGCCACCAGCCCCAGTGGGAAGCACCTCTGCCTGTCCCTGTCCCACCCCAGTACCCCACCTTGACCAAGGCCATGCCCTGACCTGCCTCCAAGAACAGACCAGCAGCTCACCCCCTAGACAAAATCACTTCCTCTTTAATTGCTGTTGAAGAAGATTCACACCACTGCCTCCAAGGAGATGGGGGGACATTCCCCCCTTGCCCCCACCTCTCTCCCCTTCCCGATTACCTGGTCCTTTGCAAACTATTTTAGCCAGAAAAAAAAAAAAAAAAAAAAAAGACCGGAAACCACTGACACAGACAGCCCAAGGGCTGGGTTGGCTGAGGGAGGCAGGGCTGGGCCAGGCAAGTCCGCCCTACCACCCACTTTGTGGGGATGGGGCAGGGGGCCTGGAAACCCTCCCAGCCACCTCGAATCCTCTCAGCCCTGGCTGGGAGAGGTCACGGGGGTGAGGAATGGCTCTGGAGCTGCTCCAGTGGGAGGGAGGGGCTGGACAGAAAGAATAATGGGGGAGGGGTCCCACTGTAGGGGTGCCCCCTACCCCAGATCACCACGGGCGCTGCACAGTCACAGGTACGCAGTCACGGTCACAGACACTCACAACCCGAGAGCACCCCCACCCCACCCCACCCCCTGCCCACCCTGGGCTTCCCCTACCCCAAAACGCCCTCCCCACGCCCCTGCCCGCCCCCACCCCCATGTTGGGGAACAAAGCAATAAATTACAAGGCCCCCTTAGCCCGCTCCTGCTACATCCCTTCTCCCTCCCAAGATAGTAGTGGGAGGGACCCAGACTCTTGGCTTCCCCCGGACTCTTTAGCTTCCACCCATGGGTAGGTGTAAGGGGACGTCCTGGTTTCCACTACTCACGGTCCCTTTCACGGAAAGGGTTGGGAACCCCCCACCCCCATGAGCAGCAGGGGTCCTGCCCCTCGCTGCCCTTGCCCCCTTCACTGGGCAGTGAGATGAGTATGGAAGGGGTAGGATCTCCATATTGGCCCCAAGTCCCAGGGCTAGCCCTCCCACGTACTAAACCCTCCCTCTGGCGTGGCGTCGCCCCAGGAGCCAGCCTGGGTATGGGCTCCCGCCCTGGGATTGTTGAGTTCGGGCAGGACCGGGTCTTCTTCCCGCCCCTAGGGGGCACAAGCGGCCATGTCCAAGCGCCTAGGAGCCCGTACCGCGGGAAACGTCCCCTTCCGCGAAACCCGAGCGGGTAGACCCAGAGCAATCCGAGTGTGGAAACAGTGGAGAGGGGGCGTGTTGAGCTGGGGTCTCCATGCCTCGTTGGGGAGAGGGAGGTGAGTTTGTGTCTTCTGGGAGGCGTGGGGGCTGTGCCCTCGTGGGGGTAGGAAGTGCTCCCGTGGGGCTGGGTGCGGATCGGAGAGGTGAGTGGGTGCGTCTGTCCAGCGGTCCGCCCGGTGTGGTCGTGCCCGGCCCGCGTGGGGGTGAGGGTGTCTCTCCCACTGGGCAACTATACCAGCGCAACTGGGGCGTCGGCGCGGCCCACGCTAGCGGCGCTGCTCCGGCGGCGGGGGCTCGGCGTGGCTGTGATGCTGGGCGTGGTGGCCGCGCTGGGCGTGGTGGCCGCGCTGCCGCCCTCACCCGGGCAACCGTGCTGGAGAAGGATGTCGGCGCACAGCTGGCTTCCAGCCTGGCGGGCGTAGAACAGCGCCGTGCGGCCCTGGGCGTCACGGGCCGCCACGTCCGCGCCGTACTGGAGGGCGGAAACGGCCGCGTGACCGCGCGTCCCCAGGGCGCCCACACCCGGCACCGCCTCCCCCACATGGCCAAGCCTACTTCCGGGGTCCCTCTGGGAAGATCGGGCTTTCCCGCGCCAGGCGTTTTCCGAGATGAGGCCTCAAAGACCCCCTTTCCTCCCCCCAGCTGACGTACCCACAGCAGCAGTTGCGTGATGACAACGTGGGCGAGCTCGGCAGCCAGGTGGAGTGGGGAGCGGAGTTGTGGGTCCTCTACGCTGGTGTCGAGCGGCCCGTGTCGCGCATGGGCCAAAAGCAGAAGAACGGTAGCCACGTCCTGGGCCTGCACGGCGGCCCACAGCTGGCGGCCCAGCGGCTCCTCCGTGGTGCTCAGCGGCGCCAGGAACAGCAGCTGCTCGTACTTGGCGCGAATCCACGACTCGCGCTCCTCCCTGCAAGACCAGGGATCAACTGAAAAGGCTCTAGGGACCCCCAGCCAGGACCTCTGCCCCTACCCAAGGGACCGTCTCAGGCTCGCACACCCTCAGCAACCCTCCCCCCCGCTCTGTTCCCTCACCCTTACCGCGAAGAATCCCGCGTGGGCTTGACACGGCCTCGCGTGTCGCTTTCCCACACGCGGTTGGCCGTGTCGTTGCCAATAGCCGTCAGCACCAGGGTCAGCTCCCGTGGCCAGTCGTCCAAGTCCAGCGAGCGGACGCGGGACAGGTGAGTGCCCAGGTTGCGGTGGATGCCAGAACACTCGATGCAAATGAGGGCGCCCAGGTTCAAGCTGGCCCATGTGGGGTCTGCGGACAGAGCGTAGAGGTCGGCTTCCAGCGGGGCAGCACAGTCACCCCGGCATTCACCGCCTCCAGTGAACCACACTCCCTAGCCCCACCGCTGCCTCCTGGCACTCACTGGGGGCCCCGCAGTCCACGCAGATTGAATTCCCCTTGGCGTTCCGGATCGCCTGGATGGCCACGGCCTCGCTTTGGCTGTCTGTGCGCAGCTGCAGAGAGGGTTTGGGTTGGTACTGATTCTGCCTCCAAGCCCCACCCCCTTCTCCTCAGACACCTCTGCTCTCCTCCCACACGACTTCGGCCGTGTAGTTGCCAATGGCCGTCAGCACCAGGGTTAGCTCCTGCGGTCAGTCCTCCACCCCACCTCAAACTCTTACCTTGACCTTGCTGCTCTCACAGCATTGTAGACTGGCTAGGATCTGACTCTCGATGGCCTGGACCCAGGCATCCCGCTCCTCAAAACTGGCTGCCTCAAAGTGCCACGTCTGACCCGTGCTGGACACGATCAGGAACTCAAAGTTTTCCTCTGAGTGGGGGATGGGATGGAGTCATTAAGGGACAGAGTTCAAGCAGGGGCTGCCTTCCCCAAGCCCGTCCTCCCTGATGCCCATCCCGAGCCCCTGGGAGTGGGGCAGTGGGGGTAGGGGAAGCAGAGGGTGGGGGCAGCAGGAAGCCCGAGCACATGCAGGGGAAGGCGGGGGCACCCCCACCCTTCTGCACCCCAGCTGAGCGCCCCTCCCGGCTCCCCACTTGTTACCTGCTTTATAAATATTTCTTAAACTACCAAAGGATTTTAGTTTCCACATTTTGCGCTTGGCTGGTTTCCCGAAGCGAAGGAGATAGAGATAGAATGGAGAGCAGAACAGAGAAAGAGAGACCAAGAAAGAAGGAGAAAAAGAGAGGTAGATGGAGAGATGGAGAGAGAGAGTGACAGAGTGCCAGAGACAAAGCAGGACAGACAGATGGGGAGAGAAAGCAGAACTAAAGTCAGTGGCCCCGGAGCAGAGTGGAGCAGAAGCCAAGAGCCATGAGAGTAGGCAGATCTGGAACCTGGGTCTGAGCACCCGGCAGAGAGCAGGGGCAGCAGGGATGGGTTATCAAGACCAGCCAGGAGCTGGGCCTCTGGGAGGAGAAGGGAGGGTCAGGATCTGAGTGAACACAGGGGAAGGGGGCAGAAGCTGGGGCGCAGGGCTGAGATGAGAGGGCCCTGGGGCTGGTGGCGGTGGGGGTGCGGGGTATCACTGAGGGACAAGAATGGGGATCACTATGGTCAAGGGCTGTTGGGGAGCACTTGGCAATAGAAAGTTATCCGGAGAAGACTGCGTGTGGTGGCTCACGCCTGTAATCCCCACCACCTGTAATCCCAGGACTTTGGGAGGCTGAGGCGGGCGGATCACGAGGTCAGGAGATCGAGACCATCCTGGCTAACACAGTGAAACCCCATTTCTACTAAAAAATACAAAAAATTAGCCAGGCGTGGTGGTGAGCACCTGTAGTCCCAGCTACTTGGAAGGCTGAGGCAGGGGAATGGCGTGAACCCCGGAGACGGAGCTTGCAGTGAGCCGAGATCACGCCACTGTACTCCAGCCTGGGTGACAGAGCGAGACTCCGTCTCAAAAAAAAAAAAAAAAGAAAAGAAAAAAAAAAAAAAAAAAAGAAAGAAAGTAAGTTATCGGGAGAAGGGACTGGGTGGTCACAGAATCCAGGATTTGGGAAATCAGTGGGAGACGCAGAGATCAGGGGCTGAGTCACTGCGGATGGGTGGGGGGCATCTGGGTGCAGGGGCTGGGGTGGTAAGTGGAGTTGAGGGAAGGAAGAGGAACTAGAACATCCTTAGGAGAGGGAGCAGGAGCTATAGACATGGACGTCATTGAGAATAGGGGCTGGGGAAAGGAACTGGCTGGGGAACAAGGAAAGAAGGACGGGGCTGGGGGATGTCCACACACTCTTTCACTAAGTTGTGTGCAGTAGTAATGGTCGTCAAGCACTCAGCTCAGGCACTTCCTCCTGCTGCAGGAGTTAGCCCGGGGAGCTGATGTTGGGGATGAGGGTTCTGGGTGGGAGTGGAAGTGCCTGCCAGAGCCTCACCTTCAGCCTGCCCAGTCGAGCCTTCAGTCTTGGATGGTGTTGTCAATTTTTTCCTCCTCTGTTTCTTCACCATGGGAGAAGGAGGGGGTTCTCGACTCAGGGGGCTCAGGTCTCCAGATGGGGTACAGTCTTAGGGAGGAAGACACAGCTGCCTCAATAGCCCCCTCCACATATTTCCTGATTTCTTGATAGCCTGTCTCATTCCCTGAACTACTGTGGCATTTTAGGGCACCCCTCCTCAACTGTCCCTCTCCAAGAGTTCCCCCTTGATCATTCCTGGGGAGGCAGGCAGATGAGAGGTTTAAAGTCAAACCTGCACTCAGATCCTGGTTCTACCACTTACTTACTGGCCTTAAGACCTTGAGCAAAGCACTTAATCTTCTGAGCCTCAGTTTCTTTATCCCTGAAATAAGAATAATAATCTTGACCTGACAAAACTGTTGTGAGGATCATCTGTTTACAATGTGTCATTTGCATACTATATATATATTTTTTTTCAAACATGTCAAACATGGCTGACTATGTACTAGACAATATTCTCAGTTTGTTTAAACCTCAAAGAAACCCTCTGAGGTAGAAACTATTATTTCCACATTACAGATGAGGAAACTGAGGCATGGAGAGGTCAAGTAACTTGCCCATGTGACAAGCCAGGATTCAAGCTCAGGCAGTTGACGTTAGAGTCCACTTGTCTTAACCATTATGATAGACATGGTATGACTGAGCTTTGTGGTCATGTGTGGGGCTCCATGTGTTCACTCATGCATTTATTCCAACCTCCAAGCCTTCACCCCAAATTCATTTCCCACACCCACCCTATTTGGGTGTGGAAGACAGCGGATGGAATTTCATCCCCACTGACCTGTGCTGAGGGCTCGGGCCAAATTCCGGTCTGGCTTCAGCAGGTGCTTGGATGTCTGATCTGGTGGTGGCTGCAGGGAACTAGGGCTGGGGCTGGGGCTTGGCATGGGAGTAGTGACTTCTTTCGGAAAAAGAAGATGAAACCTCAGTGAGCCTCTCTTTCTTCTGGCCCCACTCCTTACATGGTCCCTCTTTATCACCCAGCTTCCTACTTGCCCAGTGCCAGCCCCCACTTCCCTCTTACTCCTCCTTTTCCCCAGCCCTGGCCCCTCTCCTGCTCCTATGTCATAAGCCCTACTCACCGGGGCCTTCGCCCATCTGGACAGCGCTCATGTCCTTGACGAGTCCGTTGATGCTGGCCGAGGGGCCAAATGCAGAGATGGCCCTGGGGGGCCGCTTGCCCGGGACTTTGACGGTTGTTCGCAGCAAGTCCATCTCCTTTCCGTGAGTACTGTGGATGTAATCCTGGAGGGGTACAGGGCCGAGAGTGTAGGGAAGGTTGGGGTCCTTGGTATGCTGGGAAGCGGTTAATATGTTACAGAATAGAGAGGGACTGGAGAGGGGGCCTTGGGGGCCAAATGGGTTGTGATGAGCATCTAGGGGATGGGCCCATCAGACTTGATCCAGCATTGTCTCCTCCAGGAAGCATTCCCTTCCTGGGTGCTCTCCCACTAGACTGCAAGTTCCTGGGGCAATGCATTTACCTTTACATTCCTGGCATGGGCACATGGCAGGCTCTTAACACATGCCTGCTAAACTTAAGTGAATAGGACTAGCACTTCCTAGAAATGACGTTAGTGCTTTGTCAGAGGCACAGACAGGTAGAGCTTGAGGGAAATCCAAAGCTGGCCAGTGTGGCCCAGTTTCTGCCACTCACATTAATGCTGGGGTGGTAGAGTAGAAAGCCATTACTGGACAGGGTTACATATTTCTTCTTCCATTCTTTGTTCAAGGAATTGCCACTTCGTTTTAGTAGGAAGCTCTGGAGAAAGTGAAAAGACACATGGGAGAAAAAAGCCAACTAAGACCAGCTGCCCCTAGCCTGCCCCAGCCCCTGGACCACTCACCTGTTTGATGGGGATGGCTCGTCCACTCCCTGTTGTCTCTCCCCGACTATCCAAGCTCCGTTTCTCGGAGTCACTACCCCGACGATTCTGGAATGGTTATTGGAATCAGTTTAAGGAGGGATAGAGGGATACACTGATGTGAGGATAGGGAAGACAGATGAAGAAGGGCCCAACAGAGGAGTCTAGGGACTAGGGAAGATGGGCAGGTCATGAGGGACAGGAGGATGGGGGTCAGCATGTCCCTGTCCAATACCGCAAAAAGGCTGGTCCTACGCTTGGCTGCCCGGTGCAGGGACCCTGGGGTGCTCAATCCAGCCACTGCAGCTGCCTCGGCTCGGAGCTCCCGGTGACCAACATTCGGTGAGGATGGGAGGGAAGAAGAGTAGTCGCTAGTGTGGCCCCCGTTACTAGCCTGTGAGCATATGGAAGAGTCAGCAGAGCTGGGATGCCCCCTACCCCACCAAGCTACACTCTTATCTAGTTACGGGGAATTTGAGACATTCCTTGATCACCTCACCATTTATTTATATTGTCATTAATAATTTTTAAAATCCTCACTAACATTGTGACAGTGCTTTTTATAAATGTTGCAAAGGTTGAATCACAAGTATTATGTCATACAATCTTCTAATAGCCTTGGGAGGTTAGGTGAGTTGCTTAAGGACACTGCAAATGATGTCTCAAATCACTGGAAGTCTGGTTGACTTCCAGTCCAATGCACTTTCTCCAATAGTTTCACTGCCATTTCCATCTGTTTCCCCACCCCCTGAACCTCCCTGGGTACTCTGTACCTGTCCTAGGATCCCCAGCCCTTCTGCATCTTACCAGCCCCTCTGCAGACTCTGAAACCCCAACTCACCTGGCCAGCTACCGGAGTGGATGCAGCTGAGTGGCTTGGGGAGCTGGGCAGGGACTTGCAGGCAGCCAGAAGCTGTTGCTGCTTGCGCAAGGTCACCACCTTCTGGGCCACTGAGGGGAGTTGAGGGAAGGAGGTGTGAGCAGGCCAGATACCCAAGACCACCCCTCCATGCCCAGCTTTGATAAATCCCCAGTAGACAACACAGGACCCAACTTCCTTGTCACTGTGGCCTCTATGCCCCCTGTGGCCTTGCCAGTTCCTCCAACCCAGAAAGACCTTGTGACTATTAAGCAAACCTCTGGCCTCCCCGATCTCTCCTCCTTCCCACAGAGGCCAATTTCCTGTCACGCACAGAGAGAGGCCTGGATGCCAGGTCCCTTGCTCTGGCTTCCCACATATACTGGAGATCACCACACTCACCCTCCTGGAAGACCCGATCCACATTAAGCCCATAGGTTGCACAGGTCTCATAGTAGCTGCAGCGTTTCATGTCTGCGCACAGAGCTCTGGCACGAGCATCTCCCACTACCCGAGGGGAGGAAGCACTGATCCTGTCTGATGGGATAGGAAAGGGGCAGGATTGAAGAAGGAGCCTCGCCTTGTTCGATTTTTCACGATTCCCTTATCCCTGTGCTGGGCCCTCAGGCTGGGCCCACTGGGGATGGGGTGTGAGAGATCATCTTTTCTGTGACCAGGTGGAATGAGAGTACATAAGCCCTTTCTGAGTACTGGGCCCAGTTCACACAACTAGCTGTGTATGAATAGGATGGGTGAGCTGTGTGTGTGTGTGTGTGTGTCCTCAAAGAATACTGAGTGGTGCTTCCTGACAAGGGCTACATAGCTGAGACCCAGGTGTGAGCAATAATCACCCTGCCCTGCAAATCCATCGAAACCTGAACTGGTGGGAGGACACCAGCTTGTGAACTAGGAAAAGGTTGGGTACCCATGGGTCATGGCTGGACTGCCCACTCTGCAGCAAGAAACCAGGAGGCAAGCAACAGGTGGAGGCAGGCACCAGCAGAACAGGCATCCAGACCAAGTCCCACCAGCTCGACCCAAGGGAGTGCTGGAAAAGCATTTCCTGGCCCTGGCAGAGTCTGGGAGCCTCTGAGTCACTTCTTTGAGAACTAAAAGGTTTTCTGCTCTCTTCTTTTCATCATTTCCTTTGTGTTTTCGCTTTGTTTTTGGATAAGTTCCTTTAAAAGGTGTCAGTCTGACCCAGCTGTTGCAAAAAGGAAGATGGAAAAGGTTTCCTATCCACACTAGAACTTGAGATTTTCTGTGTCCTGTGATGGTGGCACCGGGAAATGGCAATGTGAGAACACAAGGTAGGTGATATTTCAGGAGAGGCAAGGAAATGGCTACTATAGCTGTCCTTTCCTCCCCGGAGATCCCCTTTTCTCTGCTCAGACCTTGGGAAGTTATTGTTTGGTTTCATGACTCCCTTATTTGGAGACCAGGCTCCCTCCAGAAGGGTACTGTAATCCAAGTGGCCGTTTCCACACTTTACCAAATTCTCACCCATGTTGGGCAATATCCCAGTAGCCTCCTCAGGGCCTCCCTTGAAAGCAGTGCTTTCCTAACCCCTCCTTACCTTGTGTCCCCACTAGTGCCAAGGCCAGGCCTCCTCGTCCCTCCCCACGAAGGGAACTCAGCTGCCCATGGAGACAGCTCACAGCCTGGAAACTGTTCTCATCCTCCAGGCTGAAGACGAAGATCACAGCATCTGCCCAGCCTGAGAACTTGCGGGGAGTGAGGGAGCAAATGGAAAGTCAGGCAGGTCTACTCCTCTGGACCCAATCCAGATGGAGACCTGGGAAACCAGAGCCCTCTCCCTTGGCCAGTGCTGACCCCAGCCAGCCTGTCCCCCACCACCTCCACCCTCACCTTGGCATCAGGTGCCCCAGCTTCCTCTCGGATTAGCACCAGATGTGTCTGCCCATCCACCAACATCTCTTTCTTGTACTGCTCACCTGTCCAGAAGAGTTGGAAAGGGTAATAGGTCAGAGGTGACATGTCACCAAACCTCCCCATGCTCCCAGTGCTTTTGCTATTATGGCCTCATCCTTCCCCTCCTGGTCTCCATACCTGCCTAATCATTGATCTCACTCCTGGATCCCTAACCCCAATCGTTAGCTTACTATGGCTCTTGAGAACTCACTCTCTGTCTTCTCCAGCACCTGGTATGAACCGGTCAGGAATCGGTGGATGAGTGATGACTTCCCACTCCTGGCGTCGCCCAGCACACCCTGAGGGCAAGGATGTGGAGCAGAAATTGTGGGATGTAAGAGAAGGCAGGATGTGTGGGTCTGGACACTCCAGAAAACCCAGAGAGATAAATCATCCAAGTAGGCCCTACAGCGCCTGGATGACAGTCATTCCAGAAAGAGCAGCTGGGAGGATCAGAGCAGCTGGGGGGATTGGAGCAGCTGGGAGGATCAGAGCAGCTGGAAGGATCGGAGCATTTGGGAGGATCAGAGCAGCTGGGGGGATCGGAGCAGTTGGGAGGATCAGGGCATGAGTGTGGGTAAGAAATGATCCTAAGCTCAAAGTGGAGCACAAGCTGAAGAATGTCAGCAATTCAGTAGTTTTTTCGTGTGTGTTGGGTTGTTTAGAAAACAAACTAGACGTGTGTGTGTGTCTGTGTGTGTGTGTGTTTGTAGCATGTCACAGCTCTAGGCACTAGTTGGAAAACTTTACCCAATTCTAGGCAACACAACATGAAGGCCAAAGGGCAGATGCCAGAAGTGAGAAGCCTGGAGGAGGACCATGAACAAACAGGAAAAAGGGGATGGCTGCATAAAGACTAGAGAGGAAAAACTTGTGAGGAAGATGTAGCAAATTCCCAGGTTGGTGCTATGAAGGTAGACTCTCAGAAGAACTGGAAAACGATTCCCTATTCTCAGAGAGAGAGAGAGAGAGAGAGAGAAAAGGAGAGGTGAAGGGAGAGAGCTGAGAGTGCAGTGGGTGGGAGGTCAGCCTTCCCTATAGGCAAGGGGACTGGGATACCTACCAGGCGCAGTTCAGGAATGGAGCGGCTCAAAGTCCATTCCTGGCTATTGATCACAGCCTCTGTAATGGGAGAAGGGCAGTAAGAGGGGAGGCTCCTGGCTCAGGAGGACCCCCAACACTGAGCCACCCCTCCTCCCTCTGCAGCTTTCCAAACCCCCTGAACCCTGCCTGCACTGGAGAGGTGTGTGGTACAGACAGGTTTGAGGGTGGTCCCCAGGCCTCCCATCCCAGCCGCTCTCCCCCAGCTGTTGCTGCCGCTCAGTGGTTGCTTAGCAACGGAGCTAGCAAGACAAAAATACTTCAGTTGGCATCTCCCTTAAAGCACATCCCCAAACGCGGGTCCCGGCCCCAGACAGGGAGACCAGGGCTCTGACAGTGGCAGGTTCTTCCCTCTGGAAAAAGAATAGAAGAGGAGCTCCTCCCTAACCCACTGGTTCCGAGGGCAGACCCTGAGAGGAGGTGCTGAAACATAGAATGCTCCATTCCACAGGACAGAAACTGAGTTGAGGGGTTTCCCTCCCCTTCTTCAAGGTCAACGGCACCGTGGCCCTGTACCCCTCCCCACAACCCAAGGGAAAGAGCTAGGATTTTCCTATGCCTCCATCTCCCACACCCTCCCCACAAACGCCCTCCAAAAGAACTGTGGTGAAGGGCTCCATCGCCTGGCCAAGAGAAGCCACAGGCCTGGGGGAAAGGATGCTCCTTCCGCCCGCCGGGTCCAGCCCCCGCGCCTGACACCGGCCGGACGTTCCCGGGGCGCCGCAGCTGCGGCGGGAACTCTGGGATCCGGAGCCATCTGCTCCCACCCGCTCTGGAGCCAAACCCCGGGGGCCGCCTCCGCTCCCGGACCCGCCTCCTCTCCCGGGAGTGTGAGCCGAACCAAGAGTCTCCTGCTTATCTCCTCCAGTAAGAAAATAGTAATAATAATAGACACCCTGCCCCCGTAAAAAACACTACCTTCCCCATACCGCCTCCCAAGTCTCCCAGGGTACGGATTGCCTTTGCAGCAGTTCCGCTCCCACTGACTCACTCCGGGGTCAGCCCCGGGTGGGTTTCAGTGCGGCTCTGGGGAGGGGGCTGGCAATGGGGGAAGTGAGGCTTCCTATCCGCCCCCCTCACTTCACATTTAAATATTCTGCACGTTCCAGCCCCGCACACTCGCGTACCGCCCAATCCGCCTTTACCGCACGGAAAACATCACTAGCCTGCTCTCAGCCCAGGGGACGACTGGTCCCTGGCGAGAAGCTGCCTGCAAGGTCACTGTCATGCCACCTGCCCTAAGTGCTCAGGGGAAACTGAGGCTTCCTCATCCTGTTCACCTTCAACGTCCCTCTAAATACGGCAAATCCCCGTTTCCATGCTCCCAGAGTTCAGCTGAGGCTGGAAGTGGGGTCCTGGGCTTCTCTGGGAGCAATTTTCTAGTCACTCTGACCAAGGGCATTATTTTCCCAGAAAGCTCTGAGGCTCTCTTAGTCCCTCTGAAATCAAGTCATTTCTCATGTCGCACAATGTAGCTACTCACCCCGCTTCAGGACTCCTATTCTTTGCCCCAATCCTTGGCAGAGGAGTGAGCTTGGTTCATCCGCCCACCCCAGAGAAAAGCTTCCCTAGTCTCCTGCACCTCGCTCCTCCACCCCAAGCTGAGCATTCCAGGTACCCTTCCCTTCGTGTTCTCAAGCCCTGACTCAACTCACTAGGGGAAGCGCGGAGCTCGGCGCCCAGCAGCTCCCTGGACCCGCTGCCAGAAGATAGGCTGGGGGGTCCGGGAAGGGGCCCGGAGCCAGGAGGCCCTCCTGTGCTCTTGGTGAAGATGCCGCTGATAAACTTGAGCATCTTGCGATCACGAGTGGACGCTCGGCCCCCCTCCCGGCCCCGTTTCAGCCCTGGAGCTGGAGGCTCCAGAGTGATTGGAGGTGCAGGCCCAGGGGGCTGCGCGGAAGCGGCGGTGACAGCAGCCCCTGGAGTCGGAGTTGGTGGGAGGGTTAGCGGAGGAGGAGAACCGGCAGGCTGTCCCGGATGCAAGTCACTGTTGTCCAAGGTCTTACTCTTGCCTTTCCGAGGAGACAACTTCCCTCGGGCTCCGGCCCCAGCCCCGACCCCACCAGAGGTCGCAGCTGTAGCGCCCCCTCCCTCGGCGGCGGCGGCGGTGGCGGCTGCAGAGGCAGAAACTCCAGTCCCGGCGCTGCTCTTTGACCCCTTGACCCTGGGCTTGCCCTCGCTTTCGGGCCATGACAGGCGGCTACCCGCGCCCTTGCCCCCGCCGGCTTTGGCTCCACTCGTGGTCACGGTTTTGCAAGGCTTGGGAGCCGGCGGAGGAGGCGCCACCTTGAGCCTCCGGCTGCCGGTGCCAGGATGCGGAGAGGATGAGCCAGGGACGCCGCCGCCCGCCCGGCCTTCGGGCTCCGGGCCGCCCCAGCTCGGGCTGCTGAGAAGGGGGCGCCGGGAGGAGGTGGGGGCGCCCCCAGGCTTGGGGTCGGGGCTCAGCCCCCCGGAGAGCGGGGGTCCCGGAGGGGCGGCCCAGAGGGAGAGGCGGCGGCCGGGAGCAGGGGAGACTGGGCGAGCCGGACTGGCCGGAGCCGGGGACAGGGCTGGGGGCTCCGCGCCCCCGGTGCCCGCGCTGCTGGTGCTGATCCACAGCGCATCCTGCCGGTGGAAGAGACGTTCGTGCCGCTTCTTGCCCGGCTCCTCCGCACTTCTGGGGCTACCAGGATCCCCAGTCTCGCAGCCTCTGGCACCGGCGGCGCCGACCGCGGCCGCAGACGGAGAAGGCGGCGGCGGAGGCACCGACTCGAGCTTAACCAGGGTCAGCGAGATGAGGTAGGTCGTTGTCCGGCGCTGAAGCGCGCCCGCGCCCCGGCTCATGGGGCCCGGAGACCCCCGAGCTGGGGAGGGGAGGGGACTCCCCCGGACTGCCTCAGGGGGGCCCGGCCATGGGGCCGCCCTGCTTGCTGCCCCCAGCCCCTGGACCCCTCTGAGCCCCCGGCCCGGCTCCCCTGTCGCCGCCGCCTCCGCCGCCTCCGCTTGCGCCCCCCTCCCATCACATGGGGCGCCCCCTCCCCATGCTCCCCGCCCTGCGCCCCCACCCTCTTGGAGCCCCGGGACCTTGGTGCTGCTCCAGGGAGGCGCGCCGGACCGTCCACCCCGGCCTGGGTGGGGGCGCTGAGATGGGTGGGGGAGGGCGGGGAGGACAGTAGTGGGGGCAAATGGGGGAGAGAGAGGAAAAGGGGGCAGAAAAGGGGACCAGAGGCTAGGGGAAAAGAACCAGTGCGGGGGAGGCAGAGGCGGGGAATTGGGGCTCAAGGGACAGGGGCCGCGGATGCGGTCGGAGAGAGGGTCTTGAGGAGGGTGGGAAGCTAGTGGGGCTGGCCGTGCGGGGGATTCGCAGGGGCGCGGGGAGGATGCTGGGGATGGAGATACAGGAGGCGGCGGGGGAGGAAAGAGGGAACGGGAGGTGGGTGGGAACCCACGGGTCTGGGGTCTGGGAGGGGAGGGGCGTGAGATCCGGGCGAAGAGTCCGGGGGCCTCGCCCGGGCTCGGCTCGGTCCGGATGCGCGCTGTGTCCGGGCGCTCCCCTCACATTGAGGAGGAGGCGGCCCCCAGGCCCCCCCACCCTATCTCCCCCCAACCTTTTCTCCACCAGCACCAATGTCTGCGAGGGCGGTGCAAAATCCAGGACTGGATTTCTCTCCCAAATCCTGGGCTGGATTTCCTGGGACTTGGACTCACCTCCTCCAACAACCTAGCCCCCTCCTCTCTCACACCAAGGTTAGGAAGCTCGCGACTGCGAGGTATGGCATTTAGAGATAAGGGTGCAAATCGATCTATTGGGTGAACAGGCCGCGGTGAACAGAGCAAATCCAGGGTCACTGTCAATTCTAGGGAAGCTGAAGTGGGAAAGCGGGGGCCCTGAAATCCCTTCCCCCAGGATCTCGTCTCCCCCAGGTACCTGGACGCCTTCCCTTTCTCATGACCCAACTCCCTTTCCCACTCACACCCCCACACTTAATACTTTGATGGGGCCAAGACTTGAGCTCGACTGTCCCAAAGTGAACTTGGAAAATGTTCCCCAGGGATGGGGACAAACTTAGCAGGGTAGGAGAGAGGGGAGAGATCTGAGTGCTGGAGAAGCCCAGGCCACAGGGTAAGTCAAAGGCTCCAGCTCTAGGAGGAGGGAGAAGGATGTGTCTTAGGCTGATACCCCCCCAATGCCAAAATGCATCCAGTCTCCATAGCAACCGTAGCTCCAAGAGTGCCTCAGAAACAGCGGGCAGAAGCAGAGAGGGATCCGTGTGTATGGTGGGTGGGAGACCAACCGGGGGATGATGAATTAGTGGAGGCACTGCCCGCAAACCTGATTACTCAAAGGTGGGGGATTTCACTCCCCAAGTATAAGGACCCTTCAGTTGAGGCAGAGAGAGCCAGCCTCTTCAGAGTTCCCTTTCAGTCTCCTGAGGTTTGCTGAGTGGGATTCTTACGGAAGGTTAAAGAGGAGGCAGATGAGTGAATGGAAACCGTCTGCTCCTTGTCCCCCACACCTCTAGGGGTCTTGGAGTTCAAGGCTGTCTATCCTCCAGCCAGGTGAGAATCCTGAAGTGGTTAAGCCAAAGTGGAAAAGAGGTTGAGACCCCTTGGGGGTGGGGCAAGATGGGCGAAAGAAGTTCTCTCTGCAGCCTTGGAGACCCCTTCCCAGGACTTGGGGAGTCACAGCGGTCCCCTGATTTGGCATCCCACCCTCCTGACGCAGCTGAGACTATAATAAGTGCTGCCGTGGGCGGCTCTTGGAGGCAGGAGCCCGCAGCGTGCTCGGCCTGGTGGGGGGCTGAGGGTGGGGGGGGGGGGGGGGGGGGGGGGGGGGCAGGGGGCTGAGCCAGGATGCCACCAGCCTTTTGTTCTCCTAGAGGCCTGTACCCAATCCCTCCAGTGTTCTGTCCTGGGGTTCAGCAGCTTCTCCCTCCCTCCCTACAGAACCAGGATGACACCATCCCCAGGACAGGAGACCCTTCAGTAACGTTTTTTGATGGAGATGGTGAAGGAGAATTGTTGGCTCTGGTTTAAACTTCCCTCCTTTGATGGCCTCAGTTTTCCTTTATGTTCAATGGGAACAGAATACTAATTCTTAGAGGAGTAAAACAAATCACTTATGAGGAGTGGAGCCTTCTCAGGGATTTCAGCCTCCACCCCTCCTCACCTCCCTCCCTCTCCAGAGGGAGCACAGCTTTTCTCCCTGGCCTAAACCACTCTTCTCCTTTATTATTATTATCATTATTATTTTTGACAGGGGTGGGGCATAGAGTTCCTCCCTAGGAGGCCCCATGGGCCACTCCCCCTTGGTCTGCCTTTCCAAACACTAAGGCTGTCAGGGGAGACTTCAGGTGTAGTTCCTGGCAAAGGGTGTGGGACAGGAGGTGAGAGGGGCACTAGCCTCCGAAGAGCAATAGGAAGGGGATCATCAGCTGGTCCCACTAGGCATCCAAAGCAAACCGTTCCTTCCCCAAGTTATACTCTGGTGTACCAGCAGAGAGGTCTGGCAGGAAGTGTCCTTGAGGGAAAGAATGATCTGTTGACCCCCCCAGGTAGGCAGGTAACAATGGAGAGGACTGAAATGGCTGGAAGAGATCAGGATATGATGGAAGAAGTGCTTCCACCAGATAACTTTCATGAGCAAAGAAGGCTGCTTTTGTTAGCTCTTTGCCACATCAGAGGTGAATGAAATGAGAGCGAGCTGGAAACAACCTCCAGTTCCACCAGTTCGTCAGTGGTAGGGCCTTGTGGATGGAGAGAAGCTGTTCCTGCCAGGGCTCCACCACAGGATTGAAGGCTGGGGTGGGCAGGAGGATGTGGCGGATGGTGTTGCCATGGCAGCACTTCCTCCCTGTGTTGTCATCACTTGCTCTAATGGCACTAAGGAGGTAGAGCGGAAGGTGTGTGGGGGGAAGACAGGAACAGGAGCAAGGGGAGGAGAGGGGACCAAGAAGAGTTCTGGGGACATATCTGCACTCTGGCTCTGCAGAGCATGGTGTGTTAGAGTTAGTATGCGCTTGGGAGCCTAAGATTCTCTGCATGGTGTACTTCAATGTGCGTGCGTGTGTGTGTGTACGTGTGTGCATGTGTCTCTCTACAGCTGGAGAACAAGAGGTCACTGATCCTTAGTGGGTCCTGGGAATGAAATCATTATCCAGTCCCAGAACCTGCTGCTCCAGACTGCTTCCTGTTCTGGACTCCCCAGGCAGGGACCAAGTCTACCATGAGTCTGTCACAGCCTATCTTCCTCATGCTCACACATTTCTTCATTGCCAAGAAGGTCAGCTCAACAGGGACCTGTATTTTGATCTCCTGGGAGAAGGATCAGAGCAGGGAAAGAGACAGAATGATACCTCCCGTGTCTTTTTCCATCCTCCCTAAATGTATTCTTCCCCAGAGTCCCAGCTCCATTTTGGGGACTAGGAAGTAGCCGACTGGGAAGTGATACATGATACAGCTAACCCTTCTATGCACCTGCTAGTCCCCGATACACCCAAGTTGAGGGCTGACCTTTCTCTTACCTTGAATGCTGTCTAATGAGGCCTGGATGCTGTCCTGCAGTTCAGGGTCGTCCACTCTCTCTGCCAGCTTCCTGAGGCGTTTTAGAGCCTGCTTGGCCACCTCATGTCGTTTGACTTCTGCTCTCACTGCAGCTACAACGAACTGCCTCTGGGCATGCATGTTGCCGAGACCTGTCTTTCCAGGCTAACAACCACCTCTGGTCCTGAGGCCCATGGCCCTACAGCCCCCAAACCTCAGAAGGCCCCTTCTGCTGTGCCCAGAACTCCCCGCCCCTGCCCGCCCTTCCGTCTATAGACCTCACTTCCTGACTGGTGAGTTTCAAACCCACAGCCTGGGACAGCACTACCTCCTGCACCTCCCACCCCCTCTAGTGTTGGCCCATCAGCCCTGCCAGCCAGCCCCTGCTATGATTTCCCAGCCAGGTGGATGGAGAGATCTTAACAGTGTCCCAGGGCCTCCTGTGGGAGGTGGTTAATTAAAATGGGTGTTGGTTCTGGGAGAATATGGCAAGCTAGGTCCCAGGTGCAATCCTAAACTCTTGATGACTTGCAGATTTCGAACTCTCACAGGAATTCATGCACACTTGGTCTGTTACCTTCAGAGCCCTGCATTCTAGTGTACACTTGTACCCATCGCCCTCTCTACATATCTCAATGAGCTCTGTATCCTTATGTCTTACAACGTAACCCTTTTTCAGTCAGCTACCCACTGAGGCCACCTCCTGTTTAAAAGGGCCAAGTGAGGCCAGGCGTGGTGGCTCATGCCTGTTATTCCAGCACCTTGGGAGGCTGAGGCAGGAGAATCACTTGAACCCAGGAGGTGGAGGTTGCAGTGAGCCAAGGAGGTGGAGGTTGCAGTGCATTGCACTGCAGCCTGGGTGACTTAGTGAGACTCCATGTCAAAAATAAATAAATAAATAAATAAATAAATAGGCCAAGTGATTACGGGGAAAATGAGTTCCGAAGGAGGAAAGTAACCTATAAAAAGACAAAAACTACCATGTTCCATGTTCAATCAGTTTCATAATAATTAACATGTCTATAACACTTAATAGTTTACAACCTACTTTCATATATATTATCCTCATGACAACCCTGAGGGGTAAGAGGGTAAGATTATTTATACCTATTCTGAATAAAAGGAAACTAAGGCTCAGAAAAGCCATTAAGAGGTGAAACAAAGACATGGATTTAGGTCTTCTGATTTTATTTTATTTTTACTTTTTTATTTTTATTTTTTACCAAGCACATAAAGCCCAGATTGATTATAATTTTGATACCCCTTTCACTACACCACACAACCAAAATGCTTGTCAGCCAGTTCCCCTTCTAATACCATTGTCTTGCCCTTGATTTAGGACCTGAAAGAAAAGAAGGTAGATGAGGAATTGAAGGAGACAATGAAGATGGGAGTTGGGGTAGGAAGGGGATGTAGGTGGGGAGTGAGGTGGTGGGAGGTAGGAGGTAGTGGGTAGTTTGACTTACTTTGCTTACACTGGACGCCTGTAATCCTAGCACTTTGGGAGGCCCAGGCAGGCAGATCACCTACGGTCAGGAGTTTGCCACCATCCTGGCCAACATGGCAAAACCCTGTCTCTACTAAAAATACAAAAAAAAAGCTGGGTGTGGTGGTGGGCAGCTGTAATTCCAGGTACTCGGGAGGCTGAGCCAGGCAGGAGAATTGTGTTAACCCGGGAGGTGGAGGTTGCAGTGAACTGAGATCGCGCCACTGCACTCCATCCTGGACTACAAAGGAAGACTCTGTCTCAAAATAATGATAATAATAATAATAATAATAATACATTACCTTGTTTCAAGACCCAAACACCTCTCTGGCCCTGTCAAATATCTCTTCTGCATACCTTTTTGATATTAATTTCTGAAAGTTTATATCAATACCGTGTAGTTACAGATAAGGGAATTAAGGTTGGAATTGCCCACAGGAACCTGTAAAATGACCTGAAAAGTAATAATTAACATTGAGTGTTTACTATGTGCCAGGTACTCTTCTAAGTATTCTACATATATTAACTCATTTAATTCTCACAACCCAAGAGGTAGGTGTGTTGTTATTTATCCCCATTTTACAGATGAGGAAACAGGCACAGACAGTTTCTAAGTGCCTGGCCAAAGGTTACACAGCTAGAAGTGGCAATCCAAGTGGCAATCTGACTGTGGCAGTAGACTATAGAATCTAAGTACACACAAACATAAATCATTCTGTTGAGTTGATTAGAGGGTTTTCTTTTTTGTTCCTACTGTTTCTTTCTCCTGGGGAGAGAAGGATTATGCCTTTCCCTACCCCCGTGAAAAGGACGGTTTGTCAAAGCACTTACTAGATAATAAAGTTACTGATCAGTCCACCCGTAAGTGAAAAGGTGGAGACTCCTTCCCCTTATATTTATTTATATCCAAGACTCTTCCTCTTGCTTGTCATTTTTTGCAAGCCCTGGATCAGGCGTGTACTCTGAAAATGCTGAGCACACCCGTGTGTGCACTTGTGGCAATGCCACACACAGGAATGCGCTGGCCTGAGGACGCTATTTCCATACTGAATTTCTGGTATATTCACACCCCTTTTAGGAGGGTATATGGTAGAGGACATGGGTACTGGCGGACACACAAACGTATGATGATTTGCTGGGTGTTGCCGTGTCCAACCCGCGGACTCTGTTGCCGGGCTAAATAAGCTCAATATGTGGCTCCTTTGGGTGTTCCCGAGTGTGACGCATTAACAAAACAATGGCGTCATCATGAAGTCACTGCAGCACAGGGGGAAGGGAGGGCGGAAGGGCCCTCCTTCTACCGGTGGAGCCCTTTCTGCCCAGCTCTCGGAGCGGCCCCCCACCTGCCCCTCCCGCCGTGTCCCCTTCACCTAAATTCCTCCAGAGCCGTCTCCCTCGAATTAGCCCTCTCCTAACTCCAACCACAGAAAGCTCAGCTTTCAACTCAAGCTTTTGGAGTTTAGACTGTTGTCCCTGAGAGAATCTCTAGAAGCCCTGCCCCTAGTTTTCAGTTTCGCCCAATGAAAAAACAAGAGGAGGAGGACAGAAGGCGGGTCAGTGACGTAATGCGGGCTGATTGGCAGGCAGGCCTTGGACGTCCAGGATTAGCCACGCATTTCGCCAATCCAGAGGCAGGGGAGGGACGGTGCAGGCGCAGAGAATTGGGTTTGGCTGGCCTCGATTTAAAGAGACAGAAGCTGTCGGGGTCCTGGAAGACGGTCCCCAATACCCTCCCCCCAAGTCCTTGGGACCACTTGGGTCCCCAGAGCTGGGGAGATGGTTTGCGGCGGCTTTGCCTGCTCCAAGAATGCGCTTTGCGCTCTCAACGTGGTCTACATGGTGAGGTTTTGGAGGTGGGGGAAGCTTTCGGGCGGAAAGGCCTCGTGGGGAGAATCTCCAGGGTACTTCCGGTGGGGAAAGGGGTGTATAGGGGTTCCGGGAAGATTCCCAGGAACTTCCGGCGAAGAGGGAATTCCTGGGGACTTCCGTGGGAGAGGGAAGACTACCGGTCGATGAAGGGGTTTGTCTGGGGGTGGGGGAATGAACTTAAGGCCGTGGGCATAAGTTCCATCCCTCCCTCCTTTGAACCTCAGTTTCTCCCAAAGTAGAAGTGATAGGATGACCCTGAGGGTTCAGCTTTTGTATTCATAGTACTATCCCTGCCACCCCCTATACCCCATCCCAGCCATTCTAACCTTTGGGAATCCCCAGGGATGCTCCTGGTGGCGATAGCACCACCCCCGCCCCGCCCACCCCCCTCCCTCCCATTCACACACCATTCTATTATTCCTTCCCCACCCCCGCCCCCAAGTCCTCTTGTAATGGCCTTGGGCCGTGCTCATGCTAGAATTTTTGAGATGTATCCTGCTCTTTCTTTGTAGCTGGTGAGCTTGTTGCTCATTGGAGTGGCTGCTTGGGGCAAGGGCCTGGGTCTGGTGTCCAGCATCCACATCATCGGCGGAGTCATTGCTGTGGGAGTCTTCCTTCTCCTTATCGCAGTGGCTGGACTGGTGGGTGCTGTCAACCACCACCAAGTCCTGCTATTCTTTGTATCCTGACCTGAAGTGATGGGGGCAACTGGGCTCTTGGGAGGGCTGTCATCTATGGAAGATGTTAAAAGGGTAGGGGACCTCAAGGATCTTGGACATGTCTCCTTGCCCTGCCCTGTCCCATAATCTACGAAACAAGAGCTGATTTTATTGCTTTCAATTTGACATGGTGGTATAAGTTCTATGAACAGATGAGACCAGTTATAGATGGAACATAAAGGAATCTAGGACTTTTTTCCATAACCTTTCCTCTCAGTACATGATCATCCTTGGTTTGGTCTTCATCTTCCAATTTGTAATCTCTTGCTCATGTCTGGCTATTAACCGAAGCAAACAGGTAAGACAGTACCCTTTCAAGTACTTACTTGCTTTTTAAAATTTTCCTCTTAACCTCAAACTCCTTCCTTAGTCTGGCCCCAGCTACCCAAAGATCATCCTTAGGTGCACTGCTTCTGGCCCCTTGGGCTATTTGCTTCCTCTGGAATGTCTGGTTAATTTTTCATGAGGATGATCTAGAGAACCTGAAAAGGTAGATATTTATTGTGTCTATAATTGTGGCACACCGTTATGCTTCTGGTTGACTTCTTTTGCTGGACTAGGGAAACTGAGGCACTTGAACTGATACTGGCATGTAGGGAGACTTAATTTCTCTCTGCCCATATCCTCCAGACAGATGTCATCAATGCTTCTTGGTGGGTCATGAGCAACAAGACTCGGGATGAACTGGAAAGAAGTTTTGATTGTTGTGGCTTATTCAACCTCACAACCCTGTATCAACAAGATTATGATTTCTGCACTGCAGTGAGTGTGTTGGGGGTGGTGCAGCAGCCAGGGGAGGTAGGAAACTGGGTAAGGACAATGCCCAAGTTGGCAAATTTAGTTCGAATGTCATTGTTTCTCTCTCGAGAAGCCCTCTTGTATTGGGGCTGTGTATTGGTGGGCGGTGGGGGTGGATAAAGAGGCTGGGGAATTAGCCAAGTCGGATTTTAGTTTGTAGGACGCTGGTCAGATAACAGGAAAGTTTCTAGAGACATTCGGCGTAGGTATTGGTGACTAGCAACTTTACATTAGCAACTTTGCATTCTTCACACACACGTTTTATCCTCAGATCTGCAAGAGCCAGAGCCCTACATGCCAGATGTGTGGAGAAAAGTTTCTTAAGCATTCAGATGAAGCCCTGAAAATCCTAGGGGGTGTTGGACTCTTCTTTAGCTTTACAGAGGTACATTCTCCAGTTTCCTCACGCACATCCTTTTCAACTTGAGACTGATAATTGATTGATGCTTCTCTCTCCCTTTGTTCCTACAGATCCTTGGTGTTTGGCTAGCAATGAGATTTCGGAATCAGAAGGATCCTAGAGCCAACCCCAGTGCCTTTCTATGAGACTTTGGATCCTTCTGACTTCTCTTCTGTTCTAAGCTTTCTCTTCCTCCCTTAGGGAATATCTAGGGTCTGTAACCATTTTGGTTTGAGAAAAAGGAAAGGCCCCTTGTCAAATCCTCTAAAATTGATGGAATAGCAAGACTTTATGCCTTGACATATTTTAGTGGGAGCCAGACTATAAGGAATAAAAGGAAAAACTTTCTCCCTCTCTCTCCAAGAGGATATGGGAAGCTTCTGAGGGTACATAGGATGGGCTGGAGTCATTCTTAGCTGTTTCCCCTCCTCCGTCCATATGCTGGATCACCTCAACATACCCTGGGGTGTGGCTCTAAGGGTAAATCAGGGACAGAGCCAAGGAGAAAACCACCAAGAGCTCTTTCCTGTAATAAGCAGGACCCAGTTTGAGAAAGTTCAGTGAATATAAAAAAGCCATTTAAAAATCTATATATATATATATATATTTTTTGACATTGAGTCTTGCTCTGTTACCCAGGCTGGAGTGCAATGGCATGATCTCAGCTCACTGCAACCTCTGCCTCCCGGGTTCAAGCGATTCTCCTGCCTCAATCTCCCAAGTAGCTGGGATTACAGGTGTGCGCCACCATGCCCGGCTAATTTTGTATTTTTAGTAGAGACAGGGTTTCACCATGTTAGTCAGGCTGGTCTCGAACTCCTGACCTCAGGTGATCCACCCGCGTTGGCCTCCCAAAGTGCTGAGATTATAGGTGTGAGCCACCGTGCCCTGCCCTAAAATCCATATTCAAAGAAGCAATTTTTGTTCCTTTCTAAGCTTTGTCAGTCAAGGGGCTCCACTGACTTGCTAGGCCCTGTAACTTAACCAGTCTTTAAGGTTTTGCAGGAAAGTCCCTTCTTCCAAGTGGTTATTCCAAATCGCACAATGGCAAAGCCAAACAGAGGAAGAAACATTAAAAAAAAAAAAAAAAAAGACCATTATTTCTTTGTTTTGTTTTTCCTGTATAAAAAAGGACCCCAAATATAAAGGTAGGGAGAGGGACAAGTGGGAACATACCCCTTAGTGTAGAGAAATAGTGGGGCAGGAGAAGGAGAAGCCTCAAAAGGAGAGGTAGGAGGGAAATGTTAAGGCAGCAAAGTAATCTCTGTAGAAAGATGGAGGAGGAGCCTCCACAGCCTCAGAGATAAAGGCAAAGATTGCCCTCTCAGTGTCCAGAAGGGAAATGACAGCTTTTCTTCCTTCCATGGCAGCCACTCCATTGCTCACTCCGGATTACCTTCATCCTTATGCAGGTAAGAGTGCTGCAGAGCTCGAAAGGCAGAGATTCGCTTGTGTGGGTTAAAAGTCAGCATTTCCTGAGGGGAGAGGCAAAGGTCAGAAAACCATGAAGAAAACTGAGAGAGACTTCTACCCACCCATGACAATACCTGGGATGAGCTCTCTTCTTTTCTTTCTTTTTTTTTTTTTTTTTGAGACAGAGTCTCGCTCTGTTGCCCAGGCTGGAGTGCAATGGTATGATCTCAGCTCACTGCAACCTCTGCCTCCTGAGTTCAAGTGATTCTCCTGCCTCAGCCTCCCAAGTAGCTGGGATTACAGGCGTGCACCACCACGCCCGGCTTATTTTTGCATTTTTAGTAGAGACAAGGTTTCAACACGTTGGCCAGGCTGGTCTCCCAACTTCTGACTTCAGGTGATCTGCCCACCTTGGCCTCCCAAAGTGCTGGGATTACAGGCATGAGCCACCACGCCCAGCCAGGATGGGTTCTCTTCCACATCCCTCTCTGTGGGTGGCCATCTGCAGCTGTAATAAAAACTACAGCCCATCTACCAACCAAGTTTCATTAACCACAGTGGCCAGGGCCCTGCACACTGCTCTATTTCTTTCCCCAGTCTCTCCCTATGCCCACAGCCATCCCCAGTACCAGCAGCAGCTGTGCTCCCGACTCCTCCATCTCAGGTACCACCGACTGCACTGGGCGGGGCCCTCTGGGGGGAAAGGCTCCACGGGGCAGGGATACATCTCGAGGCCAGTCATCCTCTGGAGGCAGCCCAATCAGGCTGTGGGGGACAGGAGAACTCTGGTCAGGAGGGTCCTCCAGTTCCCATCCCCATGGGCGCAGAGCCAGTTGCCATCCTGGGCTTAGCAGAAAGAGGACTCAGAATAGAAAACCTTTTTCTCCCACGTTGGTCACTTACTCAAAGATTTTGCCCAACTGGTCAGCTTCAGAGTTTCCACAGAAGAGAGGCCTAAGGTGAGAAGGGACATAAGGTAGCAGTCATTTTCAAAGATATCTTAGTTGAATGGTTACTGCTTAGTGGCCCAAAATAGAAAGCACAGGGAATAAAGGTCAATAATTCCAGCACTTTGGGATGCTGAGGTGAGAGGACTGCTTGAGCCCAGGAGTTCCAGATCAGCCTGGGCAAGCAAGACCTTGTCTCTTAAAAAAAAAAAAAAAAATTGCTGGGCACAGTGGCTCACGCCTGTAATCCCAGCACGTTGGGAGGCTGAGGCAGGCGGATCACGAGTTCAGGAGATCGAGACCATCCTGGCTAACACGGTGAAACCCCGTCTCTACTAAAAATACAAAAAAAAAATTAGCCGGGCGAGGTGGCGGGCGCCTGTACTCCCAGCTACTCGGGAGGCTGAGGCAGGAGAATGGCGTGAACCCGGGAGGCGGGGCTTGCAGTGAGCTGAGATCCGGCCACTGCACTCCAGCCTGGGCAACAGAGCCAGACTCCATCTCAAAAAAAAAAAAAAAAAAAAAAAGAGATTGAGACCATCCTGGCCAACATGGTGAAACCCCGTCTCTACTAAAAATACAAAAATTAGCTGGACGTGGTGGCACGCACCTGTAGTCCCAGCTACTTGGGAGGCTGAGTCAGGAGAATCACTTGAACCTGGGAGGCGGAGGTTGCAGTGAGCTGAGATCGCACCACTGCACTCCAGCCTGGTGACAAGGCGAGACTCCGTCTCAAAAAAAAAAAAAAAAAAAGCCAGTCATGGTGGCATGCACCTATAGTTTCTGCTACTCAGGAGGCTGAGACGGGAGAATTGCTTGAGCCCAGGAGATAGAGGCTACAGTGAGCTGTAATTGGGCCATTGCACTCCAGCCTGGGTGACAGAGTGAAACCTTATTGCAAAAATAAATAAATAAATAAATAGAATAAAGGGATATGAAGTTCCTAATTCTAGAACATTTCAGAGCTTTCTGCTATGGGCAAAGTAGTCAGTAGTATGCAAGTAAAAGAATGGGGCCAGGTCCAGTAGTTCATGCTTGTAATCCCAGCACTTTGGGAGGTAGCGGTGGGAGGACTGCTTGAGTACAAGAGTTCAAGACCAGCCTGGGCAATATACTGAGACCCCCTCTCTACAGAAATATTAAAAAACTAGCTGGGCATGGAGTGTCAGCTACTTGGGAGGCTGAGATGGGAGGATCACTTGAGCCCAGGAGGTTGAAGCTGCAGTGAGCTGTGATCATGCCATTGCAATCCAGCCTGAGCAACAAAGCAAGCCCTGGTCTCAAAAAAAAAAGAAAAAGAAAAAGAAAAAGAAAGAATGGGCAGGGTGTGGACGTGGTTTATGAACAAGCAATTTGGGGAATTCAAGGTGGTCCAGGGTATGTGGGTCCCATACTTTCGACGAAACATCTCTGCAAAGATACAGCCAACACTCCACATGTCCACAGGTGTTGCATATGTGGACTGCAGAAGAACTTCGGGAGCTCGGTACCAGAGTGTAACAACCTAAAGAGAATAGGAAGAATGGATGGGGACTCCATGGGTTACCACAAAACACAACTTGCTTGACTGAACACATGAAGCACATGACTTCTCAATTGCTACAGGCAATCACTCTCCTACTCCCAACCAGAACCCATTTTGGTACCATCTTTCTACTGACCACGGGTGTAAGTGCCATCTGGTAGCTGTAGATTCTGGCCAGGCCAAAGTCAGCCAGCTTGACTGTTCCACCACTTGTCACCAGAATGTTCTCTGGCTTCAGATCTCGGTGAACGATGCAATTTGCATGAAGGAAATCTAGGCCTCTTAGAAACTGGCGCATCAAATCCTAGTTTAGAAGGGGGAGGTACAGATGCACTGGAAACTAGGCACCATACCTGAAATTCCAGGAGGTTTTACTACAAAGGTCCCAAACCACCTCTCAATGCCTACCAACCCCACTCACCTTGATGGTCTCGGCTGGCAAGCCTGGTGGGGGTGCTTTGTCCAGATACGTCCTTAGGTCTTGGTCTACATGCTCAAACACCAGGGTTACCTTGATCTCCCGGTCAGTTCGGGATGTGGCACAGACGTCCATCAGCCTGGCCAGAGTAAATGCTCACTTTTCAATCCCCTTTAACCCAACATGGCCTCTCATTATTTCCTCAGGGTCCCCACTTCTCTACAGATCACCACACCCCACCTATAGGCTGTCTTTTCCCTTTACTCCCCACTCCCCTCGTCACCACCTTCTCACCGGACTACATTGGGATGTTCAAAAGCCTCCAGTCGCCTCAGTAAGGCCACCTCCCGAACTGTGCTGATGGGAAGGCCTCCTCCAGCTCCTCCTCCATTGGGGACTCTCACACTCTTGAGGGCCACAAAGTGGCCACTGTGGGGATCACGGGCCTTGTACACTGTCCCATAGGCACCGACACCAATTTCAGCCACTGGCTCATATCGAGAGGTAGCCATTCTCAGATCAAGGGCGACCCTACAATCACAGACTCCTATCACCAAAAGTCCCTTACAGAATTAGGATGGTATGAGCCTGCAGCAACAAAAGGACTCCCAAAAAAAAGCACAAAGAGCAACACTAGCATCCCATCCCCCGCTCGCAGTCTTCCTTGGGGCCGGCCCCAGAGATAACACAATGACTCAATACCAACCCCTCCAGCCACGTGAGGCCCTGCAATAAAAAACGCATTTTCCTTTGGGACAATCGCGCCCTGCACAAAGATCACACATGACACATGCCTTGCATCGAAGATCCTACACCTCAGTCCCTAAAATTATACTTTCCAATGACCACAAAGGCCCCACTTCCCGCCCTTGAGCGACCCCTCCATAACCAGCTCGAGAAACGAACGCGTGGAAAACTGTGAGGGGGGCGGGCACTGGTTCTCATTCCCGGGAAGGGACTGCACTTACCTCACGCCAGGACGGGGTGCTGCGGGGGCGGCCCGTTATCGGGGCCCCGGAGCTGGTTCCTACGGCCCCATACACCCGAGCTCGGTCCGGGGCAGCTGGACGCAGAGGGCCCGACCATAGACACAGGCCGCAAGCTAGAGAGGCCCCCTCACCCCCACCCTCACCATGTGACCAGCTGCCAAAGAGGCGCGCGGAAACTGGGAGGGCGGGGCGAACGCCGGACGTTCTGGGCACGTGACCGCCACCCATGCGCGGAGGGGTGGCCAGGAGCCGCTTTGACGGGGAGGAGGGCGAAGAGTGTAAGGGGGCGGAGGGGCGATGGTAGCCACGTGATCTGTTGCTATCACACGTGACCGCTTGACATTGCTCTGAGGAGCAGAGGTGTGGTTACGCGGCGGGCACGTGACTGGCTGCCACAACCCCCGCCGCGGGGGGGCGCGGTAAGGGGGACAAGAGAGGGTGGAGCCCGAGGCGGTGCCATGGCAACCTAGGCCACCCAGAGCCCAACTCCCGGCTGAAGGATTGTCTCACTACCGGTCTGAAGGCTGAACTCCAGTCTCACTACCGGTCTTTCAGCCTGTCTACATTGGGGAGGGAATGGGAGTTGGGGTACCAGAGGTGATGCTGTCACCTTTTCGCTCCACCATGATAAAACTTACTCTCATTTGTGTCATTGATTCATTCATTAATTCTACAACATTTTACTGAGTGCTTGCTTCCAGTGTGTATGTGGGTTTTTATTTTGTTTCTGGTGTCTGTCACTGGCCCTTTAAAGTAGTGGTACGACTATCTAGAAAGATGTAGTCAACAATGGGGTCTTCTAAAATAGGGAGTAAACAATGCCCATTTGAGGGTAAAACTACGATTAAAGGACGGACAGAAGGCAGATTAATACAGTAATCCAACAGGTTCAGTGACAAGGTAATGCCCCCTCTTTTCTCAACTTCCAAATCTCCCTGGGAGTGTTAATGCAAAGACCTGAGGCCATCTGGCAGAGAAGTTATTAATAAGCAGGAGACAGGAATACTTGACCTTTAATTTTTTTTTCCCAGTAGGACGGTTCTATGATTATGTGATATTTATATATGTGTATATATACTTCTATGTATATATGTATGTATATATTATTTATTACATGTAATATATAAGATGGACACAGGAGTGTACCTGTGCAAGAAAGTTACCACCACACCCCCTGCACCCTCCAGACCACCACAATGAATGAAAATGACATGTCTCCTTCTGTAAACCTTGTGACTGCTCATTTGGAGTCATTGTGCTTCCCTCTTTTTCCCTAGTGCCTCTTTCTTAGCACTTAGCGGTGTCCAGAACACACTTTTTCCCAAATGGCCTCTGCCCACAGACACCGAGGTAGACGTAGGTAGATTTCTCCTACTTTCTTTGTTTTATTGGCTCCAAGGTCTTCATGTCCCAGCCCTTTGAGGGTATGGGAGTAAAGGAGGAAAGCAGTTAGTGTCTCATTTGTGAGAATTTGTGTAAAATCTAAAGCCATTTTATTACCCTATTTGCCACTCCTTCCACTCTAACTTGTTTTCCTTAACCATCTGGCTGAGAATATAAGAGTTCAAACTAGAAGATGAATATAAACCGTGATTTAGAGCAAAATGGAATACATGTTAATACAGATGCCTCCTCTTTCCATCCTGATACTTGTAGCCCTGGGCCCCTCCTGGCAAGGGCAGCTGAAACACTAGTAAGAAAAATCTCAAGGACTGAACTGACTAAGGGGCTCAAGAGGTGAATGTTTTATTGGCTACCTTGCTAGGGGTGGGTGCTTTGTAAGCCTTCTGGAGGCGAAGATAAGTGTCTAAGTTTTTCAAACTCCCTTCCCACACCAGCATTCCCCACTTCAGCCTCACCTTCCACATAAGCCCTTCGCACCTTACTCTCTTTACAACAGAAGCCGTCTTCTCTGTCTGCTTGGGTCCCAGCCTCTTTTTCTGATTCATTCATTAGTCCATCCAAAACATTTGAATACTTCATGGGAACATTACTGTCTCTCCATCACTTTCTATTGAGGAACCTTAATTTGGCAGTCTGTCCCAGGCTCTGTCCCCTCCCTTCTTCTGTTAATTACTCTTTCACTAATTAATTTTTTTCCCAGTGCGTTTGACCCAATGAGCTCCCCTGGAATCCCTTTTCCCTCAGCTTTGCAAAGGGAAGGAGAGGGAGAATGTAAGTGTAAGGCAGAAAAAAATGTGATGAGGGTAGAGCTTTTTCTCAGAGTGAAGGCTCCATAAGAGCAAAGGGTAAGTGTGTGCGTTGTTCACTTCAATGCAGTAGAGGTTAGGGCAGGAGAGTACCAGGAAAGACACTCCCATCCCTTTAGCACTTCTACCTCCCCTGCTCACTCACCTCCTTCACACATTACAGTCACAGGCTTCTGTTTCTCAGACAACGCGACTCCATTCCTTTCACACCGCTCTTTCCCAGTCCCCATCGAGCACACTTTTCAGCCCTTTGGGTAAAGTGTATATTGCTTGAGTCCCTCCCTTGCCCGTGTACCTCCTTCACACCTCCGACGCTTTAACAGCTCTTTCTTTGCACATTCCCATTTTGCACAAGCCTCTCCCTCCCCGGTACACCTGCGTCCTTTGACCACTCACCTTCCATGCTCACCCGTTCATCTCCCACTCCCAGACACACACCTAGTCTATTCGTGTGCACACTCCCCTTCCTTGGCCACTCCCCTTCCTCCACCCTCTTCGGGCTCTCACACTTGCCCCCGCCCCTGGGGACACCTGCTCGTGCGGGGCAGGGCGGGGATGCGCAGCCGCGGCCCCTTCTGCTCTCCCCCTCTCCGCCCCGCCCCTCCCTCCATCCTTCACCCGCTCCCCGGCGCCCGCCCCGCCCGCCCCGCCCGCCCGCCGCTCCGGGGGGGTCTCCGCCGCCGCCGCCGCCGGAAGGAGCCGCCATTTGCCACCGCCGAGCGCACGGGCCGAGCCAAGCCTGATCCCGGAGCCGGAGGGGGACTGGGACCGGGAGGACGGCGATGGGGGGCGGCCCCGCCGCAGGAGGACCCGGGCGCGTAACCCCGGGGGCCCGGCCCGCTCCGGACCCAGACCCGCGGGGTGCGGCACCCTGAGCCCCCCTCCCCGCCTCCTGCCCTGGCCATGGCCGCCCACCCCGCCGCCCCCGGGCCGCCAGCCCGCTCGGCCCCGTAAGCACCGGAGCCCCGGCTGTGGCAGCAGTGAACAGCGGTCGCAGGCCCGGAAGACCCCGGCCCGGCTCGGCTCTCCAGCGCGCGCCCCCTTCCCGGCCTTGTCCTCTCCCCTCCCCCCGCCGCCAGCGAGCCCCCCTTGCACGCCGCCCCCCGCCCCAGCGCCCGGACGATGCTCAAGTCTCGGCTCCGCATGTTTCTGAACGAGCTGAAGCTGCTGGTTCTGACAGGCGGGGGGCGGCCCCGGGCCGAGCCGCAGCCCCGGGGGGGCGGGGGAGGCGGCTGCGGCTGGGCGCCCTTCGCTGGCTGCTCCACCCGGGACGGCGACGGCGACGAGGAGGAGTACTACGGGTCGGAGCCGCGGGCTCGGGGCCTGGCCGGCGACAAGGAGCCGCGGGCCGGACCCCTGCCGCCGCCCGCGCCGCCGCTGCCGCCCCCGGGCGCACTGGACGCCCTGTCGCTCAGCAGCAGCCTGGACAGCGGACTCCGAACCCCTCAGTGCCGGATCTGCTTCCAGGGCCCGGAGCAGGTCAGGCCTGGGCACCTGGCCGGGCGCGGAGGGGTGGGGGCGCGCACCTGGGGTGTCAGCGGAGACTGCGAGCAGAGGCGGTGCCTAAGGAGGCTGGGCGGGCCCCAGGACCCGGAGTGGGAATGGGGTGAGGCGGAGTGGGAATGGGGTGAGGCCGAGGGGCTGGCAGGGGACTCCTGGAGCGCTTGTTTGTGTTGGAGGGTCAAGGGTCCCCAGGAAGGGGTGGGGCTTTCTCCCCGGAGAGCACAAAATCCATCTCACCCATTAACAGGGACTGCTGTTCTTTCCTGTTTGCCTCGCCCCAGGGTCTCCGTAAGCTGAGGGGACCTGTTCTCTTGCAGGTGGGCAGAAAAGAGTGCTTCTGTGCCCACCTAGAAGGGAGGGGCCCAGCCAGCGCCCTTGCTTAGCTCAGTATTTCTCCCTATGGGGTACTTTTTTTCACTTCCCATCCTGCAACTTTCTATCTCATTCTAAAGAGTATTCTTTGTTAAAATTTTATGGGCAAAGTTGTCCCAGAATAGTGCTAGGAGGGTGTCTCTGTAGTGAGAATTGATTCCTTGATTAAAGGGAAACACCCTTCACTCCCACCTCCGGAATTTCTCCCTTTTATACGTGGAAACCGAGGACCGTAACCCATCCCGGTTTGCACCAGATCTGTGAAGTAACTTTACAGTGATGGGGTGGGGGAAGGAAAACATGGCTCAGAAGCTCTAACCCTCTCCTCCCTCCAGATCCTAAGAGGAAGCCTTTCCTTTGAGAAGTCTTAAAGACCACCCATTCCAAATTCTAGGAAAAGAGAAGATCCAGTCCTTCTCCCCTCTAATCCCCCCATCCCTTTCCATCCCTCATCTCTTTGGTATGGGAAGTTTCCCTTGATCTCCAAGGGAAACTTATTTTCTGTTGCAGCCTTACTTAGCCTCTTGCCCTGTCTTGGGTGAAAGGCCTGAGTTTTTTAACGTGGGCAAGTGACCTGAAGAGGTTTCCCTGTCTGGGAGCGCGGCCGAGTGGGGTCGGGGTGGTGATGGCTGACAGGGTCCCTCCTCACTCTTCCTCCAGGGGGAGCTCTTGAGCCCCTGCCGCTGCGACGGCTCAGTGCGCTGCACGCACCAGCCCTGCCTCATCCGCTGGATCAGCGAGAGGGGCTCCTGGAGCTGTGAGCTCTGCTACTTCAAGTACCAGGTTCTGGCGATCAGCACCAAGAACCCACTGCAGGTGAGGTGCAAGGAGAGGACTCAGAGACTGGGCGGGGACTTTTTAGCTATTAGAATGAGGAACCTTCCAGGAGGCCTATTTCATTTACTCTTTTCCCAAAGCCACCCTTCCCCACCAATTACTGCAGTCGCCTGTGTGTCTGTATATCCTTCCTCCCTTAATTTATTCACAAAAACATTTACAGGGTGCCACTTACATTCCAGGCACTGTTCTAGGCACTGGAATAACCACCACTCCCCACCCGACACACACACACAGACACAGAAAAGAAAACGAAAACAGAAAAAATGCCGGGCGCGGTGGCTCATGCCTGTAATCCCAGCACTTTGGGAGGCCGAGGCGGGCGGATCACAAGGTCAAGAGTTTGAGACCAGCCTGGCCAACATGGTGAAACCCCGTCTCTACTAAGAATACAAAAATTAGCGGGGCGTGGTGGCGCTTGCCTGTAATCCCAGCTGCTCGTGAGGCTGAGGCAGGAGAATCCTTGAGCCCGGGAGGCAGAGGTTGCAGTGAGCCAAGATCACAGCCACTGCACTCCAGCCTGGGCAAGACTCCCTCTCGAAGGGGAAAAAAAAAAGAAAAAGAAAAGAAAAAATGATGTTGATGATGATAGCAAACGTGTAGTGTTTTCTGTGTCAAGTTTTGGTGTGTATTAACTCTTTTAATCTTCACAATAATCTTAATAGTTAGATACTGTTATTATCCCCTCTTACAAATGAGGATACTGATGCACAAAGATTTGAAAAGTTACCCAAGGTTACTTAGCCAGTAAGTGATGGAGTCAAGATTTGGGATTCAAATCTAGATGTTTTGGTTTCAGAGCACTTGCCCAATCCTGCCTTTTTAAAATAAGACAGACAAATGGTGTCAGACAAGTGCCACGATCTAGATTTAATGAAGGCACAGAGAAGACAGATGTTGATCCTGCCTGAAGGTTTTAGGGAAGGTTACTGGAGCACCCTGCTTTTCAGGGCCACCCATCACCTGGCCCTCCATCCCTTTGTGGGACTCTTTGGAGCCCTTTCTCCCACACAGTGGCAGGCCATCTCCCTGACGGTCATCGAGAAGGTCCAGATTGCTGCCATAGTCCTGGGCTCGCTCTTCCTGGTTGCCAGCATCTCCTGGCTCATCTGGTCCTCACTCAGCCCTTCAGCCAAGTGGCAACGACAGGATCTGCTCTTTCAGATCTGCTACGGCATGTATGGCTTCATGGATGTCGTCTGCATAGGTGAGGGCACCTCTCTCCTTTACCTGCTCTGTATCTTCCTCTTACACACCTGACTCCCCTGCCCATCCCCTCAGTTTCATGGCCTTATTTTCTGCCACTGGGGGCCTTTAGGGCTATCCTGGTGCCCCCTCAACCCACTTCCCTGCTTCTCCAGGGCCCTTTGCAACTGTATCTTCTCACTCTGAAGAAATGCTTGCTTAAGTACCTCTGGCCTAGATCTAGGCCACAGTTAACCCTGTATTTCTTATCCCTATTGCTCAGGCCTCATCATCCATGAAGGCTCCTCTGTCTACCGCATCTTCAAGCGCTGGCAGGCAGTGAACCAGCAGTGGAAGGTCCTAAATTATGACAAGACCAAGGACATAGGAGGAGATGCAGGGGGAGGGACGGCAGGGAAGCTGGGCCCCAGGACCTCACGGACGGGCCCCACCTCTGGGGCCACCAGCCGCCCCCCAGCTGCCCAGCGCATGCGGACGCTCTTGCCTCAGCGCTGCGGTTATACAATCTTGCACCTCCTTGGGCAGCTGCGGCCACCAGATACCCGTTCCAGCTCCCATTCTGGCCGAGAGGTTGTCATGAGGGTCACTACAGTCTGAACTGGACTCCAGGAGCAGGGATCTTGAGTCAATGCATCAGTCAGAGAAGAGCTCTCATGACTGCTGGAGGTACCAGCTCGACAAGGTGTTTGGGGCATGCTGCCCCCATCACCTAGGATCTCTGTGGGCAGCCTCAAGCTGGAGACATTGTCTGGCCTCACTGCCCACTGGGTAGAGACACCTGGATGACATTTCAGTACCCACTGGCAGCTCCTCACACTCATCCAGAGATGGCCGGTGGGCAGGCGGGGAGAGCAGCTTTCCTTCCCTGGAGAGAACCGTCTTTACCTCAGCTCCTAGGGCCTCCAGCCCCCCAGCTCCACCATGGCGACTTGGTGAAGGGGGACCAATGCCAGAAGAAAGGGGCTGTAGACCCCTATTCCCCACCCCATGGCCACAGGGCATCTGGCAATAAGACTAGTATACATTGACCTCCCGTTCCCTGCATGAGGGCGGGGGACTTCCCCCTGCTCCATCCCCCATTGCATGGGGGAAGGGCATAAAGAATCATTTATATGCACATGGAGACTCCTTTCTCATCTGGGGCTTTTCTGGAGGGTTGGGAGGTGTGGGGAGGTTTCTCTGCACAGGTTGCAAATCCCAAATGCAGCAGTGGGTTCCGAGTTGTAGGTGTGACTCCCACTTGCTGGTGAATAATTCATGTTGGCTGCTAGGTGGCAGCACTCAGAGGTATCTAAGGGGTAGACCTGAACCTGCCACCTATGAGTTGTATGATTTAGAAAAAAATCTCTTAGCTATGGTTTTCCTGTCTACCTCATATGGTTGGAATGAGGATAAATGAGGGACAGGTTGGATGTCGTTGCAAAGAAAATCAGCAATGACATAAAGAGATTTCTAGACTAGTTGATGGTTCATTTATTTCAAATAGTAGCTGGTATAACAAATTCTAAAATGTGTTTTTCATCTGAAGTTGCACAGAATCTTGGAATTTTATGTTGAGTGACATAATAGGTATGGAAATATGAGGGAAAATAGACATTGCAAATGTGAAGCATGGTGATTATTTGTAAGAATGAGAACTCCTCTGACTAAATATTTGGGCCTATGGGCTGGGGAAGGCTGGAGCCATCCGCCTTGTTCTGGAGATCATCTGGGTTCTTTTAGCCCTTCTCAAGTACTGTGCTCACCCAGAAAAGCAGTGTGGAGTGAATTTGGACTCATTTGGAGTCAGATGGAGGGAACCCCCGCCTCAGTTATGAGTCTCCAACCCCAGTTTAAGCTATTTCTATGGCAGTTTAGGGTCACAGGTTTGATCCCGGTGTGCCCAGCTAGTGGTATTAATGGATGGCATTATGTTTGGAGGCAGCAGCATAGAGGACTGTTGTTTATAGAGAAAAGATTTGGGAAAGACTGGTTAAAATGTGGGTCAGCCTGAAGGCTGGGCACTTTCTTCTGTGACTTTGAGGTTGTGTATTATATGAATGATGCTGTTTTTTTAAGTAAACCATTCATCAGCAATTAAATAATTCCTTCATTCACAGCTAAAGTTAGATCTGGAGGCCTTTCTTATTATTGATCCTTCTCTCAGGGAAGGTTCTGCTCTGCCTCCTTCCTCCCTGGGGATGTTTTGGAGAAAATGATTCTCTTGTAAAGGCCCACACATATACTTGCCCAGGAAACCTTGATCCCCTCGCCTCTCCCAAAAGGGGTCTTTGTCGCTGTCCATGGTGCTGGCATCCCGACTAACCTAGGGATGTAGGAACTAAAGCTGGACTGGGGTTCAAGTAATTTCAAAGTGTGGAAGTATATAACTTCCAATTTCTGAAGGAGTAGAGTGGATAGGGAGCTGAGACTGAGTCCTCCGTCTGCTCAGTAGGAAACTGTTTCCCCAGAGAGAGAACCCTCTATACCCCCCAAGTTGGGAGACAGAAAGGCCAGACTTTCCTGATTTGCCATTCACAGAAGAGCTGGTGGGGACCAAATGGGGGACTGCAAATCAGAGTGACTACTATTATCTATACTGGCAGGTAGGGCTCAGGCATATAGGACACATGTGGAGCTTCCTGTGCCAAGCCTGAGCTGTCCTCTGTGATAGATCTGCAGGGAAGGTTAGACATACCAAAGAAAATAGACATACTCACACACAAACACACTGTATCCATTTACACTCTGGGTCCTAAAATGAGGCGAAGTGGGACACTTTCCCCTCTCCTTCAGCACTAATGGAAGTATTGGTATGGGGGTTGGGGCCAGCAATCAGTATGGTCTCCTCTTCTTCCCTTTTTCCAACTTAAAAAGATCATTGTCCAGGAAAGAGGTCATGGGAACTACTGCCCTCCTCAAGTGGGCATTCCTACTTGCTCACTGGAAAATAGAGAGTACGAGTGGGCAGAATTCTCATCACTGATTCCAGGAGAAAGGGTCTGACCACAAGCTGGGCTTTATCTCCCTCAAAGCTCAAATCTGTTAAAAATTTGGTCATTTACGTTCAAATTGAGTTCAGTGATAGAGGGATGGGGTGAAGACTGAGTATACAGTAGGGAAGGAGTTGAGAAGGTCAGAAAATTGCACAGAAACCTTGATCTTTGTACAAGCCTTTGGGTCCTCCCTGCCCCTCTGTAGATCTTGCATAATTAGATGCCCCCGCAGAAGGCCTGGTGGCTAAATGGAGTTTCTGTGGTCAGGGAGCCATGTCTAGGCCAGGAGACCAAGGTGTGGAGGAGGAAGAAGTATGAAGTGAAATCTCCATTTACACCCAGCTAATTGGAATAGGGTGAGGGGTAGGGGAAGTGGGGCAAGTCTTGACATGGGAGGGTAATCTGGGATGCAGAAGGAACTGTGCAGTGTGCTGAGAGATTTATTTGGATGGAAGATGAGTTAATCTGTATACATCACAAGAGGAGAGCTGTGCCCAGCCTCTGGGGGGCCAGAGAATGCTGACTTAGGGAAACAGGCTCCCTCTGCCCACTGCCCCAGGGCTTCTGGCCACCCCCACACTCAGCTTTCATTCTGTCGGTCTGATTCCACTTCTCTGCTTGTATCCCTTCATCTGAAGGAAATTATCTTGGAAGAACTATTCCAGAGAGGGCAGTGACCAATCTAGGACTTCCTTCAATCCTGGCAGTCCAAAAGCACTTTGCTTACCAAAGTCAGCAATCTCTGCAAATCCCTAGCTCCTGGCCGATTTTACAGCTTAGCCCCTGCAGTTACTTTTCACCCCCCACCCCTTAATCTCTTACAGGAAGCCAGACTAGACTTGGCCGTTCCCACTACAGACAGAAACATGTCTGGGTTTGTGTTACAAACTACTCTTCTAGGCATCCAGACCTCCCATTGTTATGGGGGTCACCCCCAGGACCTGAGAAACCAAGGTGGGAGATGGGAGGGTTAGGGTCTTGCCTCCAGGTCTTGTAGGAAGTGGTAATATGAGAGAAATAAGTCAAAGTCAAGAATGGAATATTTGATTTTTTATTCTTTTTTTTTTTTTTTTTTGAGATGGAGTCTCGCTCTATCACCCAGGCTGGAGTGCAGTGGCTGGATCTCAGCTCACTTCAAGCTCCGCCTCCCGGGTTTATGCCATTCTCCTGCCTCAGTCTCCGGAGTAGCTGGGACTACAGGCGCCCGCCACCTCGCCCAGCTAGTTTTTTGTATTTTTTAGTAGAGATGGGGTTTCACCGTGTTAGCCAGGATGGTCTTGATCTCCTGACCTTGTGATCCGCCCACCTCGGCCTCCCAAAGTGCTGGGATTACAGGCTTGAGCCACCGCGCCCGGCCTTGACTTTTTATTCTAAAATTTATGAATATTTAAAACTTTTCAATATAAAAAAGAAGCCAGAGATCTGGGCAGGGACAAACCCAAAGATGTCTCTGCCTGAGAACTAAGTGATGGTGCAAACCCACTTAATAGTGGCCAGAGAGCAAAGGAGAGTTGTAAGAAATTGTAAACCAGGCTAGGGCAGATTCACCTTCCTATGGGCAAGACAAAGAAGGAAGTGGGTAGACAGAGCCTACTAAGCTGCTTATCCCTTCCACCACATGGTTCAGATTCAATCTAAGAATGTGTATGGTGTCACCCAGTCAGAGATGGGCCCTGGCAGGGGACATAAAAAACAAATAAGGCTTCATCCTTCCTCTCAAAGAGCTTACATGCAAAGAGGAAGGACCAACCAGGTACAGAGCAGATGCACAGTTACTGAGCTTATGCTTTGATAAGTGCTTAGCCAGCAGCATCAATGAACACTATGAAAGCCCAAAAACAGTGGCGGGTGAATCTTTCCTCAGGCCATCCAGCATTATTAGTTAAAATCTGATTTCATCCTTGGGGGATGCATACATGATCAGAAGGGCCGAGCATGGAGAGAGACAATGGTTTTCTCACTTGGCCTACTGAGTCAGGCCAAGTGCATACTTCACACATTGGTCAGGGCTGCCTCACACTTCACTATGGTCATTCTACCCAGTTTGGTCAGATAGGCCTTAGGGGCAGATGTATCTCTTGGTCTTGTGCCTACAAAAAATATTATCCCTACGATGAACAAAAGGGTGATGATGACAGCCTCTTTCCACAGGACTATCTGTCCAAAAACTGTAGGTTGATGCTCCTCTCAGGTACCAGGACAGTCCGGGTCATGGGTCTGATTGGGGCCGCACCTGGCTCAGGCTGCACCTCAAAATGTATCAGGATCTGGAAAGGGAAGAAGGTGAGCACTACTGTGAAAGATATCTATAGTGGGGGGATTGATTGGTAAAGGGCATGCATTATTAGTGTTAGAATGGTCAATGATTGGGTGGCACCTGTGGCCAGTAGGGGACTCCTTGGTTAATAAGGATGAGGGATTGTGGAAGGGAAAAAATAGTTTGAATACCCTCACTTACACTCCAGGCCTATAATGGGCTTATCATATTTTAGAATATTCATTCTACCAGGTCTTACATGATTTCCTATGTTTGTCAGGGGAAAGATCTCACAACTTTAGAGGGTTAGGGTCTCTCCAGCCTGGGGAAGGTATAAAATCTAGAGCACTTACCTGGGCCAAAGCCATTTGCAATTCAAGCTCTGCCAGGCGTCTCCCCATGCAGCTGCGCTTGCCAAAGCCAAAGGGAAGAGATGCAAATGGGTGGGGGGTGGGACCCTCCCCCAGCCAGCGAGCTGGATGAAAAGAATTTGGCTCTGGGAACTGGGCAGGGTCCCTTGAAGTGGCATAGTGACACAGAGTGACCAGCGTCTGGTGGGAAGAAAAACAAACTTGTCAGTTTGTGCTCAGAATGGGGGCAGGCATGAATAGGATATTCAGACAGGGACAAAGGCAGGTCCTGGTGGGTGATGGGGAAGTTTTCTGGGGCTACTTTTGGAAGGATCTCTCCACTGTCCCATTATATCCCAGAAAGGCATATCCTAGAGAGGGGTCAAGGGGAGTGTTTGAAGGGCTTTTAGGAGAGTGCTTGAGAACAGGGCTGGGGCCTAAGATAGTGAGGAATGGCTCAGTAGAAAGGGTGCATAGGCTCTACTCACATTTTTGGGGATAATATAATCACCCACATGAATGTCTTTGTCTGGGACACGAGAATTTCCAGGTACCACAGGGTACAGTCTAGGTTGCAAAGCACAAAATGGAGACAGCAAGGTGAGGCTAGGGGCTGCAGCCTTCTTCTCATTGTTTCCAACTTCCAAACCCTTTTTGACCAGTAGCAGAGTGCCATTTTTCTCTGCTATCTCCCTGCTTCCATCCACTATTTGCTTCCGCAGCCTTCCTTGGCATTTCCTCTTGTTCCTCCTCTCCTTTCCCCTCACCTTAGCACTTCCTTGACCACTGCCTTCAGCAGGGGCAGCTGGGACAGAACAGTGGCTGGGGGGTGGGCACTGGAGCCAGGGCCCAGGGCAGCTGTGATCTCGGAGTGGAGTGCTGTCTGGACTTCAGGGTGCCGGGAGAGCTCATACAGAGCCCAGGAGAGCGTGTTGGACACCTGAGAAACGTGAAAGCAAGAGAGGTGTTGGGTGTGGGAACCCAGCAGAGGGTGCAGATTATGGAACAGTCTGGAGCTACGGGGTGTTAAGCCAAGCTGGTCTACGTGGCCATAACGGACCCCCTGCAACAGAAAAATGGTCCCGGAGTCTGGGGAGGCTAAGCCCTGGAACAGACTCACAGCACGGAGGGAGAACCTAACCGTGTCCACTCCCGCCAGTAGCAACTCTGTCACATTCCCCAGGATGGACTGGGCAGGCAACTCTTCCTGGAACAGAAAGTGGGTCAGGTGCGCCCCAGATTCCAGGTCCTCATCGGGCTGTCCTCGGTTCCTCATGGCTGCCTCGGCCTCTCGCCGCTCCACGTGCCTCTGAGCTGCGTAGGTAGAAGGCACGTGAATACCTCGCTACCCCTCGACCGCTTTACATTCCCCCATTCTCACCTCGTCCTGTGCCTTACCAAATGCAAACATCTGGTCCCAGTCTCGGCAGAGGCGGCCCCAGGGCCCAGGCACGAGGCGGCGCAGCCACTGGGGCATCGCCATGGTCAACAGCGTGGACACAAACACCGAGCCCACCGCGCGGATGAAGGTCTCCGTGTCAGGCGGCACTTGAGCCTCCAGGCAGCCCAAGCGTGAGCCAAACAGAACAGCGGCGATGCCTTGTCGGGAGGGGGCGCCGTCAGGGCTCAAGGAGGCTCCGGTAGGGCGCCCTCGACGCCTGCCCAGCTCTGTCCTGGGACTCACCTTCCAGTCCGAACTTGTAAAATTCCCCCGCTACATCCCGAACCAGGGCAGGCGGCCCCGTGCCACGTCCGCGCTGGCACCTCAGACGCCGCACAAGGTCGCGGACTACGTTGTCCAGAGTTCTGGTGTAGCGGGCGGCCGCTTGAGGCCGGAGGAGGAGTGGGGCCAGGAGACTGCGGAGCCTTTGCCATTCTTCGCCTTCCCTGCAGGGTTGAGGAGAGAGTGCGCATCGGGGAGGTGGGGACGGCTCGACGGGACTGGTTGTAGTGAAGAAGCGCATTCGGCTGTGGTGGCCAGGAAAGGGATTGCGTCTGCCCCCTTGGGGTACAGAAACCTACACCGGCCTGCGCCTGTCTTCCAACCCCCTTCCTCTTTACTCATTTCCTGCCCGCAGGGGCTGGGGTTCCCGGGTAACTTGAATCACAGAACCTTACATTCATTCCATCCAGATCCTGGTACCCTAACCCAATTCCTCTGGCTCCCCCAGTTCCCAGGATTCTGGTCTCAAATGATAAGGAGGTAGGCGGGGAGTGAGGTTGGGGCTCAACCCGAGTGTGGGTGAAGTAGACTGGGATGGGAACCCCAAGATGACCAAAGATAGAGTAGGACAGCCAACCTCCCACCATGCCCCTAAATCCGATAGTTTCGGGACCCGCAGCAGGAGAGGGCCGCTGCAGGGTGTTTGGCTTTCTGGGGGCAGAGAAGACTCACGCGGTGAGAAGTCCGCAAGCCCGCTGGCGGCGGCGGCGGTGCTCAGTCCAGGGCGAGAAGCTGCAGCGCTCGGGCCGGGGTCCCTCCTGTCGCAGCAGCTCCTCGACGAGGGCAGGAGCAGCCACGTACACGGTGCGCACTGTCCCAAAGCTGGCTAGCCACACCGGCCCGAAGCGCGCGGCGCCCTGCACCTGGGGGAGGGGGCGCAGCGGACACTTGGATACCTGGGCGGGGACTTTCAGCTTGACCTGTGCCCACGCCAAGGGTGTTGACTGGGCTTGGGAAGAGGGAGCTTCTGCTCCTTCTAGGGTGCCCAGCTAGCTATTGCATGCCTTTGATACTGCAAACTCCTCCTCTCTCACTTCCCATCCCTAGAAAGTTTGAGTGCGATGGGCAAAACAGGAACTTTGCGCAAGGCAGACATTCAGGACCTCTCTGATCACCTTGGTCGAGCAGAAATCTCTAAAAGTTCCATGTCTAGATTGTCCATCTCAGGACGAATTCTCAGTAAATGAAAACGAGCCCATGTAGCTTTAAGCCCCACGCAGGCGGAGGGTACCGCGTGCTCCCGCCTCCCGCGCACTTGCACTGTATCTGCAGGATCTCCACACCTCAGGACAGCGAGAAAGTGCTTTCCCAGCGCCCTCTGCTAAGAGTCGGGACGGACTCTATGCGGGTCGAGCCACACCGTCCCCAGCCTCAACTCGCCTTTTCCTTAATTCATGGGTATCCGTTCTCTCTGGCTCTCCCACATTTGCTCTGCACTAGTCAGTCCTTTTTGACGCTGTCAAAGCCAGTTTTCCCAGCACTCAGTCTCGGGAAAGACGTCCCTTCCTACCTGCAGCTCGTGTAGCCTCGACAGCCCCCCCTTGCAGAAAAGTTCAGCCAGAAAGCTGGGCGTAGAGGGGCCTGGGATGTCTGCCAAGCTCCGGCGTGCTGAGTCGTACTCTCGGTAGCCTAGGGAGGCGCCCAACTCGGGAGCCCAGCGGACGCGATGGAACACCCTGGAGGCATACTTGAGGGTCTGGGTCATGGTCTGGTTCCGGGTGCCCGCGATAGAATGCGCTTCTCCTGAGCACCTAGTCTGAACCCCTATTTAACCTTTGGGTGAGGTGATGACGCCCCCTCTCCAAGCTCCTCAGCCAATCCCTCCTCCTGAGTGGTCTGTGCTGGGGATTAGCACCCAGGAACAGTAGGCGGGGCTGGAGCTGACTTCACGACTCCCGTGGGTGTTGCAATGACCCTCATGGGAGGGAGGGCCTAAGACTTTCCTCCTGGGAGAGTGCCCTAGTCTAGGAGCCTAAAAGTCTCATCCTAGGAAAGGTTATAAGGCTTTTTAGTACGGACTAAGTGACCAAGCTACACTAGTCAGTCTCTGATATTCCCACCACTTCCACCAGGGAGCCCAGCCCCTTTAGGCCCATCCTCAGGAATTCCCCATCTTTCAGCTCCTCCGGGAAGGGAAGCAGGGGAGGCACAGCTGTAACTGTCCCCACATTCTTGGCTCAGTGGGTTGTCTCTTCTCTGCATTATTTTCCTGCACTAGCCACATCTCCCCCTCCTCCTGTACCTAACATATACTAGGCAGATGGCAGGTGGGTTAATGGGCTAAAATGGCTCCTAGAACCTCCATTTTTCTTTCTTGAGGATAAGGGGGCCTCTTGGGTGTGTAAGCCCACTTCTGCCAGACATGGAAATTTGGGGCTTGAGAGGCAGAAATGAAGAAACTTTTTGTACATTAGTTAAGTTCTAAGATTGTCTCTGGGCTGTTAGAGGAACTACATGGATGTGGATGTTCTAATTCCCCAGCTGACTCGGTCTCCTCTGGGGGGCTTTCTGGTTAGCAGCCCCTTTCTACTTTCAGCATCAGAATCCTCCACAGAGCCAGGCATGGTGGCTCATGCCTATAATCCCAGCACTTTGGGAGGCTGAAGCGGGAGGATGGCATGAGGCCAGGAGGTTGAGACAAGCTTGAGCAACACAGCAAGACTCTGTCTCTACAAAAGAAGTTTAAAAATTAGGCTGGGCACGGCAGTTCATCACTATAATTCCAACACTTTGGGAGGCTGAGGTGGGCAGACTGCTTGAGCTCAGGAGTCTGAGACCAGCCTGGGCAACACAGTGAAACTCTGTCTCTACAAAAAATACAAAAATTAGCCAGGCATGGTGGCGCGTGCCTATAGTCCCAGCTACTTGAGAGGCTGAGGTGGATTACAGGAGCCCAGGAGGTCAAGGCTGCAGTGAGTTATGACTGTGCCACTGCACTCCAGCCTAGTCAACAGACAGAGGGCCTGTCTCTAAAAAAAATTAAAAGAATCCCTTACAGTTACCTCTCTGCTCCTTACTCCCTCATTCCCTACTCCAACCCTGTCAGGCTCTGTGCCAGTCAGTCAGATCTGAAGTTCTGAATTGAAGGTCAACATGAAAAAGGAGAGGGTCTCCACCCCCACACCTTCCCAAGGACTCTCCAGAGACAACATTTAGGGAATAGATTCCCCAGCTCGGGTCTTACGCAGGGAGAGGACAGGGGGATGGTAGAAGGCATATGATACATACTCCACCATTTCCTGAGAAATAGCAGAATGGGCATGTATACACATATACATGTTATCCCAGGATCCACAAAGCAAACAGAAGTGGTAATTGAGCCTAGCAAGCAGTATAGATAGACTACATTCCTCATTCTAGCTGAGGAGAGATCTCACAAGGAGAAGGGAGAGCAAGACCCCATAGCCTTCCAAAGATTCCCTATGGTCCAAAGTCCTTTGACCATCTCAGTCAGCTGCTTTGTTTTCTGTTGGCAGTGGAGGGACAAAGTGAGAAGAGCCAGGGGTAGTCATGAACACCAGCGGGTTCTGCCCTGGGCAGCTCCCCACCTTCTTTGAGAGAGTACTGTGTCTCAGCTCCAGCAGTCTCAACTGGGAAGACCCAGGACTCCTGCTCTTTTCTCTAGTCCCTGGGAGACGAGGTCCAGCTAAGGTAGAGTAAGCAGTCAGTGACCAGGCAGGCTGGTTTGGGGGGTCACTGCCTGGAGGACGGGATCTTGTATTCTTCGGAAGATGGCTGGGAAATTCTTCCCTCCATTACGTAGAACTTTCTTCCCCTCCTCAGTTGAGGTGCCTAGATGTCCCACAATGGGGTCTTCACTCTGGGAGAAGGAAGGGTCCAATAAGTGCCCACTGTTCAGACTGCCCCTGGCCCTTAGACACCCATCCCATCCTCCTGGCACTGAGCTAAGTTCAAATATAGAACCACTCTGGAAAGGGCCTCCACATCCTGTAGATTCCCTACTCACCAGGTCCTCCAGAGGCACACGCTCAAACAGCGGGTGCTCTTCGAAATGAGTGCACATCCAGTCGTGTAGCTCCAGCACATCGGTTATGGTATATACCAGCCCCTGCATAGGCAAAATCACCCTAGACAGGAGGCTGCATGCAACATCATTAGCAGCCAGATGATGGGAGTGGTGGTGTGAGTCCCTAAATGCACCACCACTGAATTCTTAGTGAAGGGCCCCTGGATAGGCTACTCACCCCATCCTCCCTCCCATCCCAACTCACCCCAACTCTCAGCACGTAGGCATATTCTGCTAGCAGGGTGGGACTGATGATTCGCCACTTGTGCTTTGTCCGCTTGAAATGTGGGTCGGGGAAGAGGAAGAACATCTTTGTCAGCTGTGAGACAGACACGCACCAACAGGGTTGTGAGAGCCTGGCCTCCATGCCCCCACCTGCCTACCAGCCTAACCCACCAGGGCCCCTCCCCACCTGGCCCTTGTAGAAGAAGTTAGGAAGGTGCTTCATGGCATTGCTGCGGAGACAGGCGATGTTCTGGAAGCCACCTCCGGGAGCTGCGCGTAGGGCCCGAATCCGGTCTTGTACATAGTCTGAGACCTTCACCCGGATCTCTAGACCCAGAATCAGTGTATCTGGGAACAGCGGTGACAGTTCCACTGGACACAGAAATAGCAATGGAATCATCAACCATATACTTGTAGGAAGTGCAAAGGGGTCAACACAGGAAAGGAAGCCTCAATCTGCAACTACCAAAGTCCAGAATGGCAAGAGAGGACAGAGATACATATATGGATAGTATTATGCTGAAGAGGCTGGGGGAGAAATGAAAATTGTCACCAGGACCAGAATGGGAGGGCTGAGAATACATGTATATTTGCCATTGCTATAGAGTTTCCACAGTGTTTTCACACATTGTATTATTTCATCCTTATAACACTCTGTGGTAAATTGTGAAGATGAGGAAACTGAGAACTGGAACTTATTTATTTGAGATGGAGTCTTGCTCTGTCACCCAGGCTGGAGTGCAGTGGCACAATCTCAGCTCACTGCAATCCCTGCCTCTCAAGTTCATGCAATTCTTGTGTCTCAGCCTCCTGGGTAGCTGGTCTTTAACTCCTGGCCTCAAGTGGTTCACCTGCCTCAGCCTCCCAAAGTGTTGGGATTACAGGTGTGAGCCACTGTGCCCAGGCAGAACTGGACCTTAAACCAAGGTTTTCTGCCTCTATGTACCATGCTTTTCCTCTCTATCAGAATGTTATCTGTTTGGGAAGATCTAAAAATAGGGAGTGGCTTGGCATGCATGGGTGCGACAATATAGACAATACAAGAGGAACCCCAAAAAACAGGAGCGTGGGGCAGAAGGAATGAGATCTGGCGAGGGAGGGGCAAAGGGGAGGAGAGATGGTAGAATCCCTGAGAAAGACAGTTCAGGATCACTGGCCACAATAGCTAATCTCTGATGCTTGTGCTGACCAGCTCACTGACCCGGTACCTGGCAGGTGAAATGGCTCATGTAGGGATTGACACCATAAAGGACAACCCAGGTTTTAAGAAGCATTTGAGGCAGCCCCCTCCACTCTCCAGGGCAAAGGTCACAGACCCAGAGTAGAGGGAAGGTGGAGCCTCTCCATGCTGATGTCACCAGTGTCTGGACGAAAGGGGAAAGGCCGATTATGACCCCCAACAAAAGTCGCTGAGGCAGCAGAAACTACTAGGCCTCTTCTCACCCCAGAGAGAGGGCCGAAGTGTTACCTAACAGGCCACCATAGCCACAGCCTATGTCTGCAAACTCCACTTGGGCCTGAGCTCTCTTTTCTTTCTTATCCTTTGGGTCATCGTGGCTCTGATTTTGAGTGAGTGGAGCGAAGAACTCTGGGTATAGCTCAGACCAGTCCATCTCCTCTGGCTTCACAGGGCTATTGGAAAGAAGACATAAGAAGCATGAGGTGGTTGGTCACACTATTGCAGAAGTGGTACTGTGAAAGTGTGTGGGTGGGTGAGGGTGGGAGGTAAATGGGAGGAGGGTTTCTCAAAAATTCTGTAACACTGGGCCCTGTGGCCTCTAAGAAGGACAATGGAAACCACCCTTAACTCCCAGTGTGAATCATAGGCCCATCATGAGGCCCATAAACGCTGACCTGCTCAACTCCACTTCTGGCGGTTTATGTGACCCTGGCCGGGTAGCTGCCCTTTCTGGGGCACAAGTTCCCCTTATGCCGAGACTGGCTGCCTAATGCACTGGGATCCTACTTTGTGTTTGTGCTCTGCGGGGAGGGAAGGGAAGGTGCGGGCAGGATTGTGTATATGTTTGCCTTTTTATTAAATCCAACAAACAAAAGCAAAAGATGGAAACGACATTCTGCCTCTATCACTTCAGTCTCAGTAACAATTTATTCCTCTTCCCAAACTTAGCACCGCTAACCAGTCTTAGGCCCGAACGCCACGCCCACTCCCAACCCGCCAACTCCACTCTCGGTCGAATCTCCCGGTCCCACCCCTAAAACTGACGTCACCCATCTGATCCTCCCGGGTCTATCCCAAATCCTCCCAGCAGTCGCAGCACAACTGCTCTCCCGGCTGCTTTGAGAATCCCTCCCTCCTGTCTGTCCCTCTGCCCACTCCTCACTAGCGCAGCGTGTGGTCCGCCATGGGGTTGGAGTGAGCACGTTGCCGGTAGTAGCGCTTCTGGGGCGGCGGGGCCTCTGCTCCGGCCACGTTCCAAGTCTCGGCTGCCATGATCCCAGTCCGGGGTTTCTCTACCAAATCCACGTGGAGACACAGGCCAGAGGCGCAGGTTAATGACGTAGCCATGCGCGTTAGGGGCAGTTCCCGCCCCTTAAAGACCCAAGAGCAAATTCGGCTGGGCTGGGCCGGGCTGGGTCGGGAGGGCTGTAAGGAGCGAGTGCTGGAGGGAACCTCCGCACCGTTAGCCTCCAACTGGGAGGGTGAGGCCAGGCCCAGGGACCCAGCATTTTCTCTTAGCTTGCTTCTGCCTCGTCTGGGTTACCATCCTGGTTGCAGGCACCTGTGAACCCCACAGGTGAAAGGGGTCTAGATACCTCACCTCCTACAGTAGCATCAGTCCTCGCTCCTTCCCCCTCACTCCCGGTTTCCGACCAGTCCGCCGGGTCTGACTCGTGTGGTCCCGTGTGGGTTTTGTCGCGTGTGCGCTCAGGGCCGGGGTGGGAGGGGCAGCTCCTCATTCCACCTCCAGGAAGTCGAACTGGAGGAAGGAGGGCAAACACAGGGAGGCGGGGCTCGTGCCACAGGGACACCGAGACGGCTCGCGGCCCCCAACCTCTACCCCGCTCCGGAGCCGGGATCTGAGCGCTGGCCGTGGTGCCCGGGCACTCCCTTGGGGGGCCAGATGGCGGACCCCGGCCCAGATCCCGAATCTGAGTCGGAATCGGTGTTCCCACGGGAGGTCGGGCTCTTTGCGGACTCTTACTCGGAGAAGAGCCAGTTCTGTTTCTGTGGGCATGTGCTGACCATCACGCAGAACTTTGGGTCCCGCCTCGGGGTGGCGGCGCGCGTGTGGGACGCGGTGAGGAGTGGGCTGCGCCGGGTGAGGGTCCGTGGGAGGTCCAGGTCCCGGACTCTGCCTCTCCCATATGGAGCCATCCTCACGACTGTCTTTTTCTCTCTCTTTTCTCCCGTAGGCCCTGAGCCTGTGCAATTATTTCGAGAGTCAAAATGTGGATTTCCGAGGCAAGAAGGTGATCGAACTGGGTGCGGGGACAGGCATCGTGGGGATCTTGGCAGCACTGCAGGGTGCGTGAGCTGGCTTTGTGGCGGGAAAGAGTGGGGACCCAGGGGCGCGGAGAAATGGTCACTTCGTGGATCACTGGGGGAGAGGGGAGTACTTTGGGCCCAGTCCAACCCCTTCTTTTTAACAAACTTTTTAAAATTTGTTTTTGTTTTGGCGCCTACTTCTGTATGCCAGACAGCGGGAATTGCCTGTCAAAGCACCTAGGGTGGGTGATTGGGGAGGGCAGGAAATAAAACTCAGGCAGGCCTATAAGAAGGAGTTGTTTCTATCGTGTGGCTTTTTGTTTTGTTTTGTTTTTATTTTTTTGAGACGGAGTCTCACTCTGTCGCCCAGGCTGGACTGCAGTGGCGCTATCCCCACTCGCTGCAACCGCACCTCCCGGGTTCAAGCAATTCTCATGCCTCAGCCTCCCAAGTAGTTGGGATTACAGGCTTGTGCTACCATACCCGGCTAATTTTTGTATTTTTAGTAGAAGACAGAGTTTCACCATGTTGGCCAGGCTGGTCTCGAACTCCTGACCTCAGGTGATCCAACTGCCTTGAGAAGCACCTGGGATTACAGGCGTGAGCCACGACACCCAGCCTTGTGTTGCTCTTTGTGATTTTATGGAGAATGCTATCACTTAAAAGCGCCTTGGTTTTGAAGATGGTTTTCTGTCAAGATGCACATATGGGGGTACTCTGTAGGGAGACTTGCGGACATTGAACTTCTTGAGTGCTTTATAACTTTATTATGAATATGTTTCAGATTCCTTAGTTTTTTATTGCTAAGAGAAACAAGCTTATGAGTTTCCAAGGGTTAGGATGTGTTTTGTAGGAAGTGGGGGTAGAATTAGGCGCTGCAGACTTGGAAAAGGAAAAGGTAAGGAAAAATTTGCTTCTCTTTTGTCAAGAACCAAAAACTACAGAGGAAACAGTTTCACAAATTATAATCTAATCGGCAGACAAAACCTCAAACTGAAAGCACTCATTTAAAAATTCTTACAATGTCATCTCTCTAGGAATGTAAATTAACATGTATTTGTTCATAGGGACAGAACTAGGTCATATTAAGGGAAGTCTAGCTGGGTGCAGTGGCTCATGCCTATGATCCCAGCACTTTGGGAGGCCAAGGTGGGTGGATCACCTGAGGTCAGGAGTTTGAGACCAGCCTGACCAACATGGTGAAACCCCGTCTCTACTAAAAACACAAAATTAGCCGGGTGTGATAGCATATGCCTGTAATCCCAGCTACTTTGGCGGCTGAGGCAGGAGAATCGCTTGAACCCGGGAGGTGGAGGTTGCAGTGAGCTGAGATCGCACCATTGTACTCTAGCCTGGGCAACAAGAGCGAAACTCTGTCTCAAAAATAAAAAAAGGGAAATCTTTCCAGAGGCAGGCATTCATTCTTCTATTAATTCAACCAAAATGTATTTCAAGTCCCCTATGTACCAAGAATCATGCTAGGTATTGGGGATTCAACAATGAGTAAGATAGATTTTCTCTCCCCAAGGAGCTTATGGTCTAGTGAGGGAGACAGAGGACGATGTCATATAACAAGAACTCTGGTGAGGTATGCGTGGAGCCTGTGGACATGCTCTGTCCATGTCTACTTGACTCCCTGGGAATCCATCAAGGAAAGCTCTGTCAGGTGAGGAGGAGGTGAACAGTGTGAACACAGCAGGCTCAGAAACAGTGGAGGGTGCCAACAGCAGTTTTTGCATGAAGCATGGGTGGATGCAGGCAGCTACGCTAAAAAGGGGAGAAAAGGCATGCGGTATGGATGGGAACACCTAGCTTCACTTGCTCCCAGACTGGCTTCTCCTTCTTTGCCTCCTATTTAGCTGTCAAATCAGAAAGCTGGATGTCATCTTGTCCCTCACTTTCTCTCCTCACATTCCAGCAATCATCCAGTCCTATGAGTTAAATGTTCTCTTTCTCTCTTTTTTTTTTTCTTTTTGAGGCAGAGTCTCACTCTGCCACTCAAGCTGCAATGCAGTGGCATGATCTCGGCTCACCACAACATCCGCCTCCTGGTTCAAGCGATTCTCCTGCCTCAGCCTCCCGAGTAGCTGGGATTATAGTCATGTGCCACCATGCCTCACTAATTTTTGTATTTTTAGTAGAGACAGAGTTTCGCCATGTTGGCCAGGCTGGTCATGAACTCCTGGCCTCAAGTGATCTGGCCACCTCAGCATCCCAAAGTGTTGGGATTACAGGTGTGAGCCACTGCACTGAGCCACGTTATATGCTTTTAATACTTCCCCAGTTGTCTGCTCCTCTTTTCATCATCTCTAGTTCAGGCCACTGGCATCTCTTGCCTGAATTTTCACAAGAGTCTTCAAGCTTCTTCTGGGAAAGTGTGACATACCCAACTAGATCTTGTGAGCTTCCCTCACCAAACCCATTTCTCCCTCAGGCTTCCCTATGTCAGTGAATCAAACCACCGTGCCCCCAGTGGGAAACCTAGAAATCACGTTTGACACAACCCTCTTTCTCACCTACATGTCCATTTTCAATTTATCTCCTAAAAATCTCTTAAATCTTCTCATGTTTTTCCATCTCCACTGACGGCTCCCCAGTCCGAACCACCACGATCACTTGCCTGGACTACTACAACAGCCACACTGGTCTTCCTGCTTTGACTCCTTGTCCTCACCTAGACCTCTGCTCTTCCACCCAGTGGTCAGAGTGATATTTTCAAAATAAAACTGTAATCGTGTATTCCCGCCCCAAACTTTCAGTGGCTTCATGTTGCTTTCAGGATAGAACCAACACCTATGGCATGGCCTCCAAGGTACTGCCTCCTTCTTTCTGTGCCTCTTTCTCTCTTGTTTTTCTTGGGCTGCCTGTTGCCCGTCCATCAGTTCCTCAAACCTACTCTGATGTTCCCTTCCTTGGGGACTTCACCCAGGCTTACTTTCTGTCTGAAACTTTTCACCATTTGCTTAATGCATATGCATCCCTCCTTCCTCAGCTCAAACATCACTTCGAAGGGAAGGCATCCTTGGCACTCCCACTCCTAGGCTAATTCAGACCCTCATAGTACATACACAACTATGCTAACTGGGCTAATTTTAACTTTGTTACCATTGACCTTAGTTGGGTCCTAAGTGCTTCCCAGCTAGCCTGGTACATTCTCTTGTTCACTTTTTCTGCCACTCTCCTGAACAACTGTTTCTTACCTTCTTATTCCTCAAACCTCCAAATGCCTCCTCTGCCATCTTCACCCACACCTGATGACTTTGCTTCCTATCCTTTTATTTTATTTTATTTTTTGAGATGGAGTCTCACTCTGTTGCCCAGGCTAGAGTGCAGTAGTGCAGTCTTGGTTCACTGCAACCTCTGCCTCCCAGGTTCAAGCTCTTCTCCTGTCTGAGCCTCCCAAGTAGCTGGGATTACAGGCATGCACCACCATGCCTGGCTAATTTTTGTATTTTTAGTAGAGATGGGGTTTCACCATGTTGGCCAGGCTGGTCACGAACTCCTAACCTCAGGTGATCCACCTGCCTTGGCCTCCCAAAGTGCTGGGATTACAAATGTGAGCCACTGTGCCTGGGTGTTTCCTATCTCTAATGATTGCTTCTGTTTTCTCTGAAAATGTCCACATATCCCTATCACAGCATCTACTTATGTAACTGCATCTGCATCTGTGTGCAGTGCCTTCTCTCCTGTTACCATGGATGAACATACTATGCTAGCTAAGGTCAAGACCCCCACTTGTCACAAGACCCCAAACCTTTCTGCCTACTCAAAGACGTTGTTCCAGTAACACCCACTCCCATTTCTCCTGCATTCTCAGTTTTTCCTTTTCTTTGGATCATTCCATATGTAGCAATATATGGAATACAAAATGCATATAAATATGATATGATTTCTCCTATTTCAGAAAAAAACTCTTGATCCTACATCTCTCTCCAGCTATCACTCCATTTCTATGCTCCGTTTTAAAAAAAACTCCTCAAAAAAGTTAATATTTAGTGTCTAGTTTCTCTCCTCCTATTCTTTCCTTAAACCACTACGATCAGATTTTCACTCCACTGTGCCCCCTTCAATCCAGTTGTTCTAGTTAAAGTCATGAGCTTCATTTCCAACTCCAGGTTGTTAAACGCAGGAGTCAGTTATCAGCCTACTTTTGTTGACTTTGTATTTGATGCTGACACTCCCTCCTCCTTGGAACAATTCCTTTGGTTTCCAGGGGACCACACTTCTGGTTTCTGCTTACCTGGCAGGCACTCCCTTTCCATGCTCTCTTGTTGGTTCTTTTTCATCTTCACAACTGAAAATGTGAGTGCCCCAGGGCTCAGGGGCAGTCGTTTGATCCCCTCCTTTTCTTGTTTACCTCACTCCTGAGCAGCCCATCACCTCATGCCTTTAAATGTCCTGTTGAAGCCGGGCACGATGGCTCACGCCTGTAATCCCAGCGCTTTGGGAGGCTGAGGTGGGTGGATCACCTGAGGTCAGGAGTTCGAGACTAGCCTGACCAACATGGTGAAACCTCATCTACTAAAAATACAAAATTAACTGGGCGTGGTGGCAGGTACCTGTAATCCCAGCTACTTGCGTGACTGAGGTCGGAGAATCGCTTAAACCTGGGAGGCGGAGGCGGCAGTGAGCCAAGATCGTTCCACTGCACTCCAGCCTGGGCAACAAGAGTGAGACTCTGTCTCGGGGAAAAAAAGAAAAAAAATGCCCTGTTGGTGATCATGACTCTAAGACCATCCCATTTCTATCTCCAGACTTGCTTGCATAACCTAGTGCGTACTCAGTATCTTCATGTGGTTGTCTGATGTGATATAGATGTCTATGTCAAACTTAATGTGCTCAGAAAATGAACTCATGATCTTCCTGTCCAAATTGCTCCTCCTGCAACCTTCCTCATCTAAATGAGTGGCAATTTGGTCTTGTAGTTGGTCAGGCCAAACACCCAGAAACCATCCTGAGCTGTTTTTTTTTTTGAAACAGGGTCTCGCTCTGTTGCCCAGGCTGGAGTGAAAGTGGTGCAATCATGGCTCACTAAAGCCCTGACATTTCAACCTCCCAAGGCTCAAGCGATCCTCCCACCTCAGCCTCCCAAGTAGCAGGGACTATAGGCGTGTACCACCACACCCAGCTAATTTTTGTATTTTTTGTAGAGACGAGGTTTTGCCCTGTTGCCCAGGCTGGTCTCAAACTCCTGGACTCAAGCAATCATCCCGTATTGGCCTCCCAAAGTGTAATCCAAAGGGATTACAGGTGTGAGCCACTGTGCCTGGCCCATCCCAAGCTTTTCTCTCTCTCTGATATTTCATATCCAATCTGTTGGCAAATCCTGTTGACTCTACCTTCAAAATATATTCAGGATCTGACCATTTCTTAGCCATTGCTGCTGCCCTGGTTTAAACCATCATCATCTCTTACCTGGGTCGTTGCCGTCACCTCCTAACTGGTCTCCTAGCTTCTGACCTTGCCCTCCTGTACTCTTCTCATCACAGCAGCCAGTGTGCTCCTCCTAAAGCATGCCAGCCAGCACGTGCCATTCTTTTTTTTTTTTTTTTTTTTTTGGAGACGGAGTCTCGCTCTGTCGCCCAGGCTAGAGTTCAGTGGCCGGATCTCAGCTCACTGCAAGCTCCGCCTCCCGGGTTTACGCCATTCTCCTGCCTCAGCCTCCTGAGTAGCTGGGACTACAGGCGCCCGCCACCTCGCCCGGCTAGTTTTTTTTGTATTTTTTAGTAGAGACGGAGTTTCGCCGTGTTAGCCAGGATGGTCTCGATCTCCTGACCTCGTGATCCGCCCGTCTCGGCCTCCCAAAGTGCTGGGATTACAGGCTTGAGCCACCGCGCCCGGCCTTTTTTTTTTTTTTTTTGAGATGGAGTCTCGCTGTTATCGCCCAGGCTGGAGTGCAATGGCGTGATCCCTGCTCACTGCAACCTCTGCCTCCCGGCTTCAAGCGATTCTCCTGCCCCAGCCTCCCGAGTAGCTGGGATTACAGGCGCCCGCCACCACACCTGGCTAATATTTTGTATTTTCAGTAGAGACGAGGTTTCACCATTTTGGTCAGGCTGGTCTGACCACTCAATTTAAAATTACATTCAGGTTGCTAAGACTTTGTCCTCTATGCCCTGAGGTCTCTGGACCTTCCAGGTAGGAGCTGAGAACGCTTGGTTGGTCCACTCTAACTTGCATTTCTCCCCATCCCTCAAGCAATTCTTATCCCCTTTCCCTGCTTGGGGCTTCACCATGGCATATATGATCATCTGATGTACAGTGTATTTTATTTTATTTATTTTGGTTGTTGTTATCTGTTTCTTGCCACTGGACCATAAGCTCTGTGAGGGGGTATTCTTACCTTCTTGGTTCATCATTATGTTCTCAGCACTTGGCATATAGGCACATAATAAATATGAATAAATGAATGAATGAATGGATGGATTCCTAGTACTTCTTGCTTCTCTTTCTATCATAGTCATCATGATTATGATGCAGTACCTAGTGTGTCTCTACCTCTAGAATGAAACAAAGAAAGCTGTGTTATTGTCTTGCTCACCTTATACACCCAGCACTTAGTAGGTGCTCCAAATTATATGTACTGCATGAATGAAGGTTTCTGAGATGCTAATCTGACCATCTTCACCCCTGTTTCTGCCCTTAAAGCCTATTGCCCTCAGTACCAAACCTGAATCTCCTTAGCATATCATAATCACTTTCCCCTTATCTCATGTCTTGACACTTTTCTCCCCCTTCCATATCCTCTAAGATCCAGCCTTTCTTGAATATGCCATGCTCTCTCACTCCCAGGCCTTTGTACTCACTGTTCTCTTCTTGGAAAGCTCCACCTGACTAACTCCCACTTGTCCTTTAGGACTCAGCTGAGGTCACATTTTCTGGGAAGTTTTCCAGACCCTTAAGGCAAGCTTGTGTCAGTGGGGGTGGGTGCATAACCCATCTCCAGCTTAGTCCTGCCCAGGCTTCTGCTGACATCTGATTGTTGTGTGTTGGCCAGAGAGGTTGAAGATTAGCTCAGAGAGAATGTTGATGTTGTAGAATGTAGGGTAATGAGAATAGCAGTGGGTGAAATGGAGGTTGAAGCAACTAAAAGCCAGAGTGGGCTCCGGGCTGTCAAGACATTGTCCTCTATGCTCTGAGGTCTCTGGACCTTCCAGGCAGGAGCCAAGAACCCTTGGTTGGTCCCTCTGACTTGCATTTTTCCTCCTTCCTCTCTCTCAGGGGGGGATGTTACCATCACTGACCTACCCCTGGCCCTAGAACAGATCCAGGGCAACGTCCAGGCCAATGTGCCAGCTGGAGGCCAGGCCCAGGTGCGTGCCTTGTCCTGGGGGATTGACCATCATGTCTTCCCTGGAGACTATGACCTGGTGCTGGGGGCTGATATCGTGTACCTGGAACCCACCTTCCCTCTGCTGCTGGGGACCCTCCAACACCTGTGCAGGCCCCATGGCACCATCTATCTGGCCTCCAAGATGAGAGAGGAGCACGGGACAGAGAGCTTCTTTCAGCACCTCCTGCCCCAGCATTTCCAACTGGAGCTGGCTCAGCGGGATGAGGATGAAAATGTCAACATCTATAGGGCCAGGCACAGGGAACCAAGACCTGCTTGACATCACCCCTGCTGTTCTTCTCAGTCTCTTGCCCTAATGAAGGAACTGGGTATCTCAAAAATCATGTTTCCAGAGCCACAAACATGAAGACCAAAAAGGATGGATTTCCCTGGCCTCTCTCACTTTCTTCCTTCCCTCTTTGTTACCCCAGATACTCTTGGGCAGGTGCAGTGAGGGGCCTGCTTACCAGGAATCCCAGAGCTCTGGCAGCACTAGTGTTAGAACACCAAGGAGGTTCCTGGCTCCTGTTCTCAGAGGAGGAGGATGGTAAGGTGTCTAGGATTTTTAGGGGCTAAGGCAGGTATATGGGATATGAGAGCAGTGGTTGTAGAGAGACTGTCACTGATCACTTCCATTCCTGTTGCTGTTTATACAGAATGGACTTAAAAAAAAATTCTATGGGATTTTTTTTCTTTTGTTTGAGACAGGGTCTCACTCTGTCACCCAGGCTGGAGTGCAGATGCATGATCACAGCTCATTACAGCCTCAACCTCTCAAGGCCCAGATGATCTTCCTGCATCAGCTCCCCAAGTAGCTGGGACTAGAAGCATGAGCCATCATACCAGCTAATTTTTGTATTTTCAGTAGAGAAGGGTTTCGCCATGTTGCCCAGGGTGGTGTCAAACTCCTGGGCTCAAGTGATCCACCTGCCTTGCCTCCCAAAGTGCTGGGGATTACAGGTATGGGCCACTGCGCTAGCCCAGGATTTTTTTTTGTTTTTGTTTTTTATTTTTTAAGAAAGAATTAAGCCTTAAAAATCTGTTGTGCAAGAACTCAGCTTTTGCTCAGGAGCTGAGAAGGAAGAAGCCTCAAACCACCTGTTTCCTGCTTTTTAGAGATAGAATCTGGTGGAACCATGGCTCTAACTGAGTCAAGTCCTCCCAGCTCCGAAGCTGAGGCTGCAGAGCTGTCCTTTGGACTGTAGTTTCTTCGTGCTTTCCAGAGTTAGAGCCTTGATCACAGAACATCATGCTGTGCAGAACACTGGACTCAGTACTAAGTTTTCATCTTTGATTTTTCTTTAGCTTCATCAGTCCTTCCTTCCTAATCTGTAATCCCCTGAAGCCTAACACAGTTCCTAATGTGTTTTGCCTTCACCTCTTTTCTCTTTCCACATTGGTACTTCTGGTTGGGGCTCTCTTTACTTACTGCTTAGGCACATAGTCACCTTCTTTGGACTCCCTGCCTCCATGCTTTCTCCTTCAGTCCATTCTGCAAACTCTTGGGATCTTCCAAAATTAGCTTGATTAGCTTTCACTGCCTATAGAAGCAAGAACAAGCTCCTCTGCTTGGTACTTAGTCTGCATCCATGTTATCCCAAATTACCCTCCTATTGCATTTCCTACTCCTTTGCTACATGTATTGGACCTCTGGCCAAATTACAAAAAAAGTACTCTTTGTTCTCTAAAACCACACTAAAGTTTCCTGACTTCTTTCTCACTCTTTATGATAATCCTCTGCCTGAAAGGCTATTGCCACCTGTCAAAATCTTCATTATTCTTTGCCTCTTTCCTGAGCCCCTTGCTTGAATGTGATTTCTTTCTCCCTGAGACCCTTTAACTGTTTGTTCGTCTTATGGGACCTTAATTTGTCTTGCATTGACATTTTTGATTTTCATTTTCTCACCATTAAATTACCTTGGAGGATAGGGCTGTGATTTACTCATGTCTAGTCCCCAGAAGCCTAACATAGTTCCTGGCACACACAGATATTGTGCTCATTCAATAAATATTTACTCGCTTTGTTCAATGGATTCCACCCCTGCCTTTCTAGGTGACCTTGGACAAATTTCAGAACCCATTCACCAACCACACAAGTTTATTGTGAGTCATAAATGGATAATGAATATAAACGCGCATTGAAAATAAACATAAAATGTTACCCACATTTCTTGTGTTGTTGTTTTGTGACAACTTTATTTCTTGGTTTCTGTTATTTTACCTGGGGTGGGAGGTGGGGGGTAATTCCCATACGAAATGTGTAGTCTCAGGCTGCGCGCGGTGGCTCACGCCTGTAATCCCAGCGTGAGCTGGGATTTGGGAGGCCGAGGTGGGCGGATCACGAGGTCAGGAGCAAGACCATCCTGGCTAACAGGGTGAAACCCCGTCTCTACTAAAAATACAGAAAGTTAGCTGGGTGTGGTGGCGGGCGCCTGTAGTGCCAGCTACTCGGGAGGCTGAGGCAGGAGAATGGCGTGAACCCGGGAGGCGGAGCTTGCAGTGAGCCAAGATCGGGCCACTAGCATTCCAGCCTGGGCGACAGAGCGAGACTTAAAAAAAAAAAAAAGAACCAAAAACAAATGTGTAGTCTCAAGATATCAAGTAGAGGAGAGGACTGTGTTCCTCCGGCCAGCAGGTGGCACCATCCTCGTTTGGTGCGTTCCGCTGGAGAATTGTGGCCCTTCCGCCGCGCCGTAGGTTTGTCACCTCACCTTTGCGCCCGCGGGAGGGAGTTTACTGCGGCTAGGGAGATGTCGCTGCTACGGTCACTGCGTGTGTTCCTGGTCGCGCGGACCGGGAGCCACTCGGTGAGAAGTCCTGGTCCTGGTACCGACCTGCTTTCTCTGCAGCTCTTCTGTGCGCCTGTACCTTTTCCTTCCTCCCAACCCCGTTTGACTCCATCCCACCTTCCCGGACAGCATTTCCCCTGCCCAGTCCAGTCCCGGTGCACCCCCATTTGCACACCGTCCACTCCCTGCCAGTGTACCCTCCACCCTCTGGAGTTTGCTGCTTCCTGCCTCTCATCCCTTTCTTACCCCATCCAGGCTGGGTCTCTTCTGCGTCAGTCGCCCCAGCCACGGCACACACTTCATGCTGGGCCCCGTCTGTCTGCCTCGGCCTCCAGCAAGGAGCTCCTCATGAAACTGCGGCGGAATACAGGCTACTCCTTTGTAAATTGCAAGAAAGCTCTGGAGACTTGTGGCGGGGACCTCAAACAGGTGTGTGTGTGGAGGGGTGCAGGGCGGAGTACTAGAGCTCGACCTCAGACTCTTGGAGCGGTCACGCTGGGGAGCGTGAAGTTAGACCTGCTCTCCAGTGACCATAATGGCACAGCCCTAAGTGGAAATCTGGCTTAAATGACAACCTTGGCCTTCACTTTGTCTTACTTGGAAGCAATTGAGTATCCCAGGATTAACAAACCAGACTCTTATGGTGTTTCTTGTTGCCTGGAGCTGAAAGGGTTTGTGTGAGCTTTACAGTTAGATCGATCAGGAGTCACATTGTGGTGCCCCACCAGTCTGACTTTAGGCATATATATATATATATATATATATATTTTTTTTTTTTTTTTTGAGACGGAGTCTTGCCTTTGTGGCCCAGGCTGGAGTGCAATGGCGCGATTTCGGCTCACTATAACCTCCGCCTCCTGGGTTCAAGCGATTCTCCTGCCCCAGCCTCCCTAGTAGTTGGGATTACAGGCGTGCGCCACCACACCCGGCAATTTTTTTTTTTTTTTTTTTGTATTTTTAGTAGAGATGGGGTTTCGCCGTGTTGGTCAGGCTGGTCTCGAACTGCTGGCCGCAGGTGATCTGCCCGCCTCGGCCTCCCGGAGTGATGGGATTACAGGAGTGAGCCACCGCGCCCGGCTGACTTTAGACATCTTAATTTTCCAGAGTTGTGTAATTTTTGTCTGTGCAGCCATGCATCTCTTAACCAGGAAGATACATTCTGAGAAATGGGGTCGTTAGGAGATTTTGGCTTACGCACGTCATAGAGTATTTACACAAACCTAGATAGTGTATTGTACTACAGCCTGGGTTATATGGAATAGCCAGCTGCTCCTAGGCTGCAAACCTTTACAGAATGTTACTGGACTGAATACTGTAGGCAGTCGTAACACAGTGGTAAGTATTGTGTATCTAAACATGGAAAAAGTACAGTAAATAGGCATAAAACATAAAAAAGATACATCTCTATAGGGAACTTATGTATGGAGCTTACAGGACTGGAAGTTGCTCTGGGTGAGTCAGTGAGTGGTTAGTGAATAAGAAGGCCTGCCTTAGGACACTATGGTACACTACAGTGGACATCAAAACAGTACACGTATGCTACATTAAATTTGTAAGAAATTTTTTCTTCGATAATAAGTTAACCTTAGTTTAAGGTAACATTTTTATTTTATAAACTTTTAACGTGTTTTAAACTTTTGGACTCTTTTGTAATAACAGTGTAAAACACATATTGTACAGCTGTGCCAAAATATTTTTCTTTATGTGCTTATTCTGTGAGCTTTTTTCTGTTTTTAAAATTTTGAACTTTTTTTGACTGGGCGTGGTGGCTCATGCCTGTAATCTCAGCACTTTGAGAGGCCAAGGCGAGCAGATCACCTGAGGTTGGGAGTTCGAGACTAGCTTGATCAACATGGAGAAGCCCCGTCTCTACTAAAAAAGTATAAAATTAGCCGGGTGTGGTGGCGAGGGCCTGTAATCCCAGCTACTCGGGAGGCTGAGGCAGGAGAATTACTTGAACCTGGGAAGTGGAGGTTGTGGTGAGCCAAGATCGCGCCATTGCACTCTAGCCTGGGCAACAAGAGTGAAACTCTGTCTCAAAAAAAAAAAATTCAAACTTTTTTTTTATTGAAAAATGTTTTTTTTTTTTTTTTTTTTTTGAGATGAGTCTTACTCTCTCCCCCAGGCTGGAGTGCAGTGGCACGATCTGGGCTTACTGCAAGATCTGCTTCCCAGGTTCACATCATTCTCCTGCCTCAGCCTCCCGAGTAGCTGGGACTACAGATGCCTACCACCATGCCTGGCGATTATTTTGTATTTTTAGTAGAGACGGGGTTTCACCATGTTAGCCAGGATGGTCTCTATCTCCTGACCTCGTGATCTGCCCACCTTGGCCTCCCAAGGTTCTGGGATTACAGGCATGAACCACCGCGCCTGGCCAAAATTTTTTTTACCTTAAAAAATTGTTTTGTTACGGGCGCCTGTAGTCCCAGCTACTTGGGAAGCTGAGGCAGGAGAATGGCGTGAACCGGGGAGGCGGAGCTTGCAGTGAGCTGAGATCTGGCCACTGCACTCCAGCCTGGGCGACAGAGTGAGACTCCGTCTCAAAAAAAAAAAAAAAAATTGTTTTGTTAAAAACTGAGACACAAACACATACATTAGCCTAGGCCTACACAGGAGTGGGATCATTAACACTGTGTTCCACTTCCACATCTTGTCTTGCTGGAAGGTCTTCAGGGGCCGTAACGGGCATGGACCTGTTGTCTCCTATGATAACAATGTTTTTTTCTGGAATACCTCTTAAAGGACCTGCCTGAAGCTGTTTTACTGTTAAATTTTTTCAATTTTTATTTTTTTGAGACAGAGTCTAACTTTGTCACCCAGGTTGGAGTGCAGTGGCGTGATTGATCTTGGTTCACTGCAACGTCCGCCTCCTGGGTTCAAGAGATTCAACCTCCCGAGTAGTTTATCAGTTGGAGTACACTCTAAAAAAACAATAAAGTATATATATTATAGTAAATACATAAACCGGTAACATAGTTGTTCATTGTTTCAGGTATCATGTACTGTGTGTAATTGTACGTGCTATATTTTAATAGGACTGGCAGCACAGAAGTTTTCTTTACACTAGCATTGCCACAAACATGTAAGTAATATGTTGCCCTACAATGTTAGGAGGGCTACAGTGTCACTAGACAATAGGAATTTTTCAGCTCCATTATAATCTTAGGGACCATCATCGTATGTGGAGTCCGTCATTGTTCGAAATATTGTTATGTGCTGCATAACTGTATACAGAAAATACAACTGTGTGCCCCATAGGGTTGTTGTGAAGATTAAATTCATCCAAGGCACCGGTTGTAATAATACCTGGTGCTTGGCATTTAGTGGTAGACTGCCAGTAAATGATAGATTACTTCAGTTTCTGTTAGAGAATTTAGAGAATCAGGAAACCTGAGCGTATCTTAGAATTACATTTAGTTCTAAATTCTGTGACTTTGTTGTCTGCTCTTTTTCTTCTCAATTTATAGGCAGAGATCTGGCTCCACAAGCAGGCCCAGAAAGAGGGCTGGAGCAAAGCTGCCAAGCTCCAAGGGAGAAAGACCAAAGAAGGCCTGATTGGGCTGTTGCAGGAAGGAAACACAACTGTATTAGTAGAGGTGAGTTGTTGGAAATTCCAGATACCAAGAATAGCTGTCCCTTGGGTATAAAGCTTGTAGTAGGCCCTTTATCTTCTTGAGGAAGAGATCTGTTTAAGAACCATAAAGGGTAGTTGAAGTTAAACTCATGAAACCTTGGGTATTAGTTATGAATTCATTTAAGTATAGAAATGTACTGGTGTGTTGATGAGAAATGGCCTAGCAGTCTAGAATATTACTCCTGAATGTGAGTCTGGTGCAGCCTTACCCCTTGTCACTGATTGTTTCCTGGAACAGTTAGATTACAAAGTTAATTATATTAATTGTTGTTGAATAGAGTGTAGCTATTTTAGAGGAGGTTTGGGGGCCATAGTTGGTGAAGAATCAGGTGTGGATTAGTTTAGAATGAGAGGTGGGAATAAACAAGATAATAGCATAAGTGGTTTGGAGTTGGGATGGCTGGAGAATGAGGTGATGATGGTGTGCAGACACAGGTAAGTGGTGAACTTGTGGTGAGTCCTTCAGGACATTATTGAACCATCTTCTGAATATACAGGCTATTGCTAGCTCACTGGCCCAACGTGAATCACTTCATTCTGTTTCGGGCTAGGAGAGGAACTGTAGCTTTAAAATTTTGGAGTCATTTTTTTTCTGTTGAGTCTGTAGCTTGTTCTGTCAGTATCTTGATTTACTCTCCAGCCTTAAGGCACTTTTGGAAATTATTAAACAGCTTATACAGCTATATCAATTTGTTCCCACAGGTAAACTGTGAGACAGATTTTGTTTCTAGAAATTTAAAATTTCAACAGTTGGTCCAGCAAGTAGCCCTTGGAACCATGATGTATTGTCAGAGCCTAAAGGATCAACTCTCTACATACAGTAAAGTAAGTTTGGGGTTTGTCTTCAGTGTGCTGAATTTGCTCTCCTCATTGGGTCTTTGCTGTTCCTGTTTTAGACATTCTCATGTCTCATTCCCTTACTTCACATCTCTGCTTAAATGCTATCTCTTTGCATAGGATTACCCTTCCCCCATTACTATATCCCCATGTCGTGCTTCATTTAACATTTTTTATTATGGTGTTTATATATTACATTTTAATTTAGCTGTATGTTGTCTGTCTTCCCCAATAGAATGTAAGCTTTATGAGGCAGGGAATTTGTCTTTTTACTGTTGTATCTCTGGTGAAAGAGAATTGGGCCCACTACTTAGTTGGAGTTCAATAAATCTTTGTCAGATGAATGAATGAATGAATGCATGCATGCCAGGGAAATGGAGTTAGCCAGATCAAGTGAAGCCATTTTAGGCTTTGTGTTCAGAAATTTGGAATGATCTTAGGAAAGGATTTCTAAATAAAGAGATTGGAGCCGGATGTGGTGGCTCAGGCCTGTAATCCCAGCACTTTAGGAGGCTGAGGCAGGTGGATCACCTGAGGTCGGGAGTTCAAGACCAGCCTGACCAACATGGAGAAACCTGTCTCTACTAAAAATACAAAATTAGCTGAGCGTGGTGGCGCATGCCTGTAATCCCAGCTACTCGGGCAGTTGAAGCAGGAGAATCGCTTGAACCCGGGAGGTGGAGGTTTCAGTGAGCCGTTGTACTTCATCCTGGGCAACAAGAGCAAAACTCCGTCTCAGAAAAAAAAAAAAAAAAGATTGGAAAAGACACAGTTTAGGAAAATAAGCATATTCTTATCCATAGAGGGATCAAGGAAAGGAATTATGTCATTCTGCCTTTGACTCAGCTTTATTGCCAAAGCAAAAATGAACCAACCACTCACAGTAATTTTTTTGAATTTGTTACTAACTTTTTTATCTTCTTTATCCTTCTCTTGAGATGTCTTGGTAAATGTTAATTATTACTGGCATTACATAGTCATATTATATGGAAAACAATGTTGAGATTATTTTTTTTAATTGTATTGAGTAGATAAGTCACTTGAACCAGAAATTTTAGCTCTGATTTTAGCAGTAAACACCAGTGTACTCTTTTTTTTTTTGTTTTCGTTTTTGTTTTTTGAGATGAAGTCTTGCTCTGTCGCTCAGGCTGCAGTGCAGTGGCTCAATCTTGGCTCACTGCAACCTCCACCTCCTGGGTTCAAGCAATTCTCCTGCCTCAGACTCCCGAGTAGCTAGGACTACAGGCACGTGCCACCACACACGCCTAGTGTTTGTATATTTTATAGAGACAGAGTTTCACCATGTTGGCTAGGCTGGTCTTGAACTCCTAACTTCAAGTGATCTGCCTGCCTCCGCCTCCCAAAGTGCTGTGATTACGGGCGTGAGCCACCATGCCTGGCCTCAGTATACTCTTTATCCAGATTCACCATTTGTTAACATTTTACTGTATTTGCTTTATCACTTCTTTTTTTCTTTTAAATAGAGACAGATCCGGCTTTCTTGCCCAGCCTGGAGTGCAGTGGCACAATCATTGTTCACTGATGCCTCAAATTCCTGGGCTCAAGTGGTCTTCCCACCTCAGACTCCTGAGTAGCTGGGACTATGTGTGCACATCACCATGCTAGGTTCTTTTTTAAGTTTTTTGTAGAGACAGTCTTGCCATCTTGCTCAGGCTGGTCTCAAACCTCTGGGCTCAAGAAATCCACTTGCTTTGGCCTCCCAAAGTGTTGGGATTACAGGCTTGAGTCACTACAGCTGGCCCTGTCACTTTTTATGTACATGTTATCATCGCTTTTTTTTTTTTTCTTTGAGATGGAGTCTCTCTGTCACCCAGGCTGGAGTGCAATGGTGCCATCTCACTCACTGCAGCCTCTCCCTCCCGGTTCAAGGGACTCTTCCACTTCAGCCTTCCAAGTAGCTGGGATTACAGGTGCCTGCCACCACACCCGGCTAATTTTTTTGTATTTTTAGTAGAGACGGGGGTTTCACCATGTTGGCCAGGCTGGTCTTGAACTCCTGACCTCAGGTGTTCCACCCACCTGGGCCTCCCAAAGTGCTAGGTTACAGGCGTGAGCCACCGCGCCCAGCCCTTTTTTTTGTTTATTCTTATCTTTTGGGTTTATGTCATACTTTCCTTTCCTCAAGTGTGGAATGGGCCACTTCTTCAAGGAGTCCTGGTCCTTTTTAGCTGGGGAATGGTTTTTAGAAACCAAGATTTGAGTATTAGGTGTGCTGATTTCTTTGTTTTTTTTGGAGACAGAGTGTCTTTCTGTAGCCCAGGCTGGTGTGCAGTGGCGCGATCTTGGCTCACTGCTACCTCTGCCTCCCGGGTCCCGGTTCAAGCAATTCTGCCTCAGCCTCCCGAGTAGCTGGGATTACAGGCACGTGCCACCATACCCATCTAATTTTTGTATTTTCAGTAGAGATGGGGTTTCACCATGTTGGCCAGGCTGGTCTTGAACTCCTGACCTCGTGATCCACCCACCTCAGCCTCCCAAAGTGCTGGGATTACAGGCATGAGCCACTGCGCCCAGCCAAGTGTGCTGATTTCTACGGAGATGTCATTTGTTCTTTCAGCAGACAGTGCAGGTGTATGTGCTGTGTGTATGTGGTTCCTTTTTCATAGCAACTTCAATATGTTTACTGTTTTTACCTATGTACTCATATGTACTCAGTGTTATAACATATATACAAAATTGTTTCAGAATTGCTACCCCTGACCACTGCAAATAACAAAACTACTAAGGAGTTCAAGATTTATTTGTAGTTCGTTTTGTCTTTACATTGAAGTTAGGTGGTCATGTGACTCTGTTATTTGGATTTTTTTTTTCCTTCTGTGAGGTTATGTTACTCGTTTCAAATATAGTTTTATATTTCTTAGTAGTCAATATTTATTTTCACCCCAAATATGTGATTTAATTTTATTTTTTAAATGTGTGGGGTTTTTTTGTTTGTTTGTTTGTTTTGGCTGGGTGCCGTGGCTCATGCCTGTAATCCCAGCACTTTGGGTTTTGTTTGTTTATTTTTTAAATATTTTTTATAGTTATAGCGATGAGGTTTCACCATGTTGGCCAGGTTGGTCTCAAACTCCTGGCTTCAAGTGATCTGCCTGACTTGGCCTCCCCAGAGTGCTGGGATTATGGGCATGAGCCACGGTACTGGGCCAGGTTTTTTTTTTTTTTTTTAAGATGGAGTTTCATGCTCATTAGCCAGCCTGGAGTGCAGTGGTTTGATCTCAGCTTACCACAACCACCACCTCCTGGGTTCAAGTGATTCTCCTGCCTCAGCCTCCTGAGTAGCTGAGATTATAGGCACCCCCCACCACACCTGGCTAATTTTTGTATTTTTAGTAGAGATGGGGTTTCACCATGTTGGCCAGGCTGGTCTCGAACTCCTAACCTTAGGTGATCCACCCACCTCAGCCTCCCAAAGTGCTGAGATTACAGGCGTGGGCCACCGTGCCTGGCTGGCCAGATTTAATTTTATTTTTGAATACATAAAATACATTAACAAAGTCCTCAAAGTTGAAACTGTCAAAAAAAAAAAAAAAAAAAAAAAAAGCTATACTCGGAGAGGTGTTACTGCTTCTGTCCCTTCTACCCCGTTCCCATCCATCTGTTTACTTAGATAACCAGTGTCATTGGATTATGGTTATCCATTTTCAGTATTTCTTTTTGCAAAAATAAGCATATTTATACAAATAGTTCTTTGTTGCACAGATAGTAGTATAATATGCATATACACTTATAATTTGCTTTTTTCACTTAATAATATATCCTGGAAATACTCCATAACAATTCATGAAGGTCATCCTTTTTATTTTTTCCAACTACATAGTATTCTGTTGTATGGATGTGCTATAGTTTAATCTCCTATGTTTGGGCATTTAAGCTGTTTTTACAATTTTATGATTAGAAATAATTGTTCAATGAATAAACTTGTGCAGTATTATTGTAAGTATATCATCAAGGTGAATTCCTAGAAATAGGATTTCAGGGTCAAAGGATAAATACATATGTAGTTTTATTAGATACTACAATTTCACATCATTGGATTTGTACCATTTTGCATTCCCATCAACAATGTGCAAGTCTAGCTCTAACATTTTATGATTTTATGAAAATATTGTTCTTGGCCAGGTGCGGTGGCTCACGTCTGTAATCCTAGCACTTTGGAAGGCTGAAGCAGGTGGATCACTTGAGGTCAGGAGTTCAAGACCAGCCTGGCCAACATGGTGAAACCCTGTCTCCACTAAAAAATATATAAAAGTTTGCCAGGCATAGTGACGCATGCCTGTAGTCCCATCTACTCGGGAGGCTGAGGCAGGAGGATGGCTTGAATCTGGGAGGCGGAGGTTGCAGTAAGCTGAAATCATGCCACTGCACTCCAGCCTGGGCGGCAGAGCGAGACTCCATCTCAAAAAAAAGAAAATACTGTTCTTGGCTGGGTGTAGTGGCTTACGCCTGTAATCCCAGCACTTTGGGAGGCTGAAGCAGGAGGATCTCTTAAGCTAGGAGTTTGGGACCAGTCTGAGCAACACAGGGAGACCCCATCTCTATATTTAAAATAAAAAGAAAATAATTGTTCTTGATTTCTAGGAAATTACATTCTAAGAAGTTAGACTGGAGGATGAGAGTGGAATGTTATTGGGGGTGGTGCAGTGATAGAATAAAATATTTATAAAGATGGAACTGTTACCAATTTTTAACATCCTTGGCTTAATGAAAATATTATCTACACTTAGTTGTCTTAAATAATTTTTATTTTTTTTTTGAGATGGAGTTTCAACTCTGTTTCCCAGGCTGGAGTGCATTGGCACAATCTCAGCTCACTGCAACCTCCGCCTCCCAGGTTCAAGCGATTCTCGTGTCTCAGGCTCCCCAGTAGCTGGGATTATAGGCGTGTGCCACCATGCCCAGCTAAGTTTTGTATTTTAGTAGAGATGGGGTTTCACCATTTTTGCTAGGCTGATCTCAAACTGCTGAACTCAGGTGATCCACCCTCCTCGGCCTCCCAAAGTGTTGGGATTACAGGTGTGAGCCACCATACCTGGCCAATAATTTTCTTAGAAATAGACTATTTTTGCTTATTCTTTTGATAATTTGAATAGTACAGAATCAGTTCATGTTTGTTTTCTTTGTGTACTTAGGGCTTCTTAAATTCCTCTGAGCTTTCTGGACTTCCAGCTGGGCCTGACAGAGATGGCTCACTCAAGGATCAGTTGGCTTTAGCAATTGGTGAGTATTTGTAGAGGTTCTGGAAACTGGAAATTAGGGACTGGATCTCTTGTTATCTTGTTCCTCCAAATCTAGGTCAAGAATCATGTGCCTACAAGGGTCAGATGATACGAATGTGAGAAGTGGTTTGTGTGTTAGATGTTAGGGAACATTAGGCATCTTAAAGAGCTCATACGCTGCTGGAGGAAGTGTCATTACCAAGCTCTAACCAATTGTTATATCTAGGGAAATGGAGTCCCAGGGTCATCAGAATTTCTAAATTTCTTAAAAGGATTTACATTTATGTCCAAAATCTCATGGGTTTTGGCTGTTTGCAACTAATTAAAATTATTTTCATTACTGTGCCAACAAAACAAAGCATGTCTTCAGGCAGAGATGGCCTTTTGACTTCCAGCTAAGTACTTTAGCATACACTATAGGGAAAATAGTACATTAAAGATTATTTCCTCTTTTTTATAAAAGGTTGCAGGACAATTGAGGAGCATTGTTTTTAGGAATTTGATCTTTCTTTTCAAAAAATCTGGTTGTGAATTTGTAAAGATACATTCTTTTAGAGCCTGTTGGCTATAGGAACCACATCTGGATCATTGTGGTGGGACTAGCGGGGATCTTGCTTTCTTCCTAAGTGCTTGATGTAGGGAGGGTGGTAGGGAAGGGTTGGAGCTTGCTGGGAATTTACTGCTCATCTGAAGTTTCCAGTCAAAGCATCAATTCTGTTTTTATCAGGTCATCTTGTATTATCTATGATGTTTCAATGAGTCATGGGTTAGAAACCAGGCAGACAGCTGTGTATGGGGCTTATTAAGAAATTCTGGAAGAGCTGGGTGTTTCAACTTTGTCGGTTTCTGGGAATTAACTATTGGGTATATGCTTTGAGCTATTTTAAAATTAGTTTTGGTTTCTGTATTCTCCTTTTCCGTGACTTTTAGATATTACTATGGCTCATCCAGGCATACTTTCTGTTTATGGTTCTCATAAATAACTCTGACAATATTATTTTTTCTATTTTTGATGAGGGCTTTGAGCTGTGGACTTTCTCCTGATACAAGGGATGATCAGGACTTGTCTGTGTCAGTTATGGAGCATTCAGGATGGTGGGAAAAAGTACTTAATTGCTTTGGAGTCAGATCTGAGTTTTAATTTTAACTCTGCCTTGTGTTACTGGGTGGGTTACCTAAGTTCTCTAAGCCTAAGCTTATTGTAATAATAGCTAGCTTTTGAGTGCTCACTCTGTGCCAGATACTATAGTTAATGCTCTCTCTCTCTCTTTCTATATATATATATTTTTTTTTTGAGATGGAGTTTCGCTCTTGTTGCCCAGGCTGGTGTGCAATGGCATGATCTCGCTCAATGCAACCTCTGCCGCCAGGGTTCAAGAGATTCCCCTGCCTCAGCCTCCCAAGTAGCTGGGATTACAGGCATGTGCCACCATGCCTGGCTAATTTTTGTATTTTTAGTAGAGATGGGGTTTCTCCATGTTGGTCAGGCTGGTCTCGAACTCACGACCTCAGGTGATCTGCCCGCCTCGGCCTCCCAAAGTGCCGGGATTACAGGTGTGAGCCACCGTGCCCGGCTGCTTTTACATATATAATTTATTTCTCCCCAAAACCCTGAAAGGTAGGTGGTCTCATCTCTATTTTAAAGGTGAGGAAACAAAGGCTTGATAAATTTAGTAAATGAGATTATGTCATTGAGTCACTTGCCCAAGGTCATATAGTCAGTAAAGAGGCAGAAGTGAGACCTGAGTCACACATACTTGTGTCACCACAACCTATGTTTGTTTGTTTGTTTTTTGGAGAGAGAGTCTTGTTCTGTTGCCCAGGCTGGAGTGCAGTGGTACGATCTCAGCTCACTGCAACCTCTGCCTCATGGGTTCAAGTGATTCTCCTGCCTCAGCCTCCTAATTAGCTAGGATTACAGGTGCACACCACCATGGCCAGCTGAGTTTTGTATTTTTAGTAGAGATGGGGTTTCATCCACGTTGGCAAGGCTGGTTTTGAACTCCTGACCTTAGGTGATCCACCCACCTCAGCCTCCCAAAGTGCTGGGATTACAGACATGAGCCACCACACCCAGCCTCACAACCTGTTTTTAAGTACCAGAGTGCCTGGTACATAGTTGATGCTTCATAAAGGTATTCTTCACTTCCCCCACTCCCACTGCCCCGCCCCATGCCCCTTTTCCTCTTTATACAAAAACTGAAAATGATGTCTCTTCATCTTACTGCATATCCTGTGTAAATGCAAAGGGACTGTCTTCCAAACTGGGCCTCTTCTGTTCTTATTTTGGTACCATCACAGACATCACAATTTGTTGGTGTATTTGGTTTTTTGTTTTTGCTTTTTTTAATAGGAAAACTGGGAGAAAACATGACTCTTAAACGAGCTGCATGGGTGAAGGTGCCATCTGGGTTCTACGTTGGCTCTTATGTCCACGGAGCAATGCAGAGTCCCTCACTTCACAACCTGGTGCTGGGAAAGTATGGGGCCCTGGTCATCTGTGAGACGTCTGAACAGAAAACAAACCTTGAAGACATTGGCCGCCGCCTTGGGCAGCATGTGGTGGGCATGGCCCCCCTCTCTGTTGGCTCCCTGGATGATGAGCCTGGGGGGGAGGCAGAGACTAAGATGTTGTCCCAGCCATACTTGCTGGATCCCTCCATTACCTTGGGGCAGTATGTGCAGCCTCAGGGGGTGTCGGTAGTAGACTTTGTGCGGTTTGAATGTGGAGAAGGTGAAGAGGCAGCAGAAACTGAATAGGTTCTAGAGACTTTCGGCCCAGGAGGAATATTTATTTTTAGCTCTGGACATCATTACAAAAAGGAGTATTTCCCAAGCCTCTTCAGACTGAGAATGTATTTTTCATTTGCATTATAACGAGATTATAGACTTCATGGGTAAAATTATTAAATAGTTATATAATAAAAATAATTTTTTCCTTGTTTGCATAATACTGGGTTTAGCTTTTCTGTGCCTTTCAAAAATAACGGGCGGGCCTTATTGACGTGATTGACAGTGTCTTGGAGAACAGGCATCAACAATACTGCTGCTCCCTTCAACATAGATTTATTATGGTGTTTCTGAAATTTCTAACTTACATGTTCTGTCTTCCACCTTTTATGACATAGAATTCTTTTCTGTTTTTGCTTTGCGATACTGTGGACCATGCTTCTGCCTCGGAACCTCCCTAGTTATATTACTTCTGCCACATGGAATTCTTTGGGATTACTGATTCAAACCTAGAGTTGTCTGGAAACTGTGGGTTCTCTTCTTTGTGATTGTCTGTAGCATGCTTTGAAGGTGCTCTGCAGTGGTAGGCACACTGGTTCTGGCTTCATTTAATTAAATTAATAACACATGCCTCTGTTTCTCTTTTGGATAATGTGTGGGTGGGTGAGTACTGAGGTTTCCTGGCCAGCTGTAAGGCAGATTTTGACATTCTTGTGCCAGAAACAGAAATTAGAGTAGTCCAGTTATCCAGAGAGGTCACTTAACATTGCCTCTTTACTTCCCCAGTACTGAAACATTTCTTCCAATATAACATAAAATTACCAAAACAAGCAAACCCAGAATACTGAAAATAACCGCATTTGTTCATTAGAGGTATCTTTATTTGAAAAGTTAAAAATGCTTTGAAATGATTTACAGGTTAAATAGATTTTAGAAATAATGATCTTAAAATTGAAAACAAAGGTAGGTCCTGGTATAATGCTAAACAAAGTTATTAAACATTTTGAGCATTGTTTTTTGGTTCTCTTTCTTTTGATTTCTCCAGATTTATGCAGTTTTAGTGCTTTCTGCTGAGGCTTTAGCTAGAGGGCCACAAAATCCAAAAACCATGTGGTTAACATTTTAGGTATATAACAAGGAAGGAATGCAAGGATGAGAAAAAATGGAGAACAGTGATTTTCAGACTCTATTATATCTAAATTAAGTAGCTGAATGTCAGGCAGAAATTGGCAGATAAATTATTTCCTGATATTGGCACTATCTGCTCTCTTCTGTGGCCTTGCAGTAGATATAGGCCTTCTTGCTTTAGAAAAGCCCCTTTTCTTTCTTCATTTGCAGCTGTTTCCAGCCAGGTAGAGCTGCAAATTGCCCTCTTGTGATGCCAAACACAGACACAAAGTCCTGTTCAGAGAGGTAATTCTAAGAGAGAAAACAAAGTTTCTAGTTAGAAGGAAGACATGACATCAGTGCCAACAGAAGTTGGGAAAGTCAGAGCGAGAGGGAGTTCTAGGTGGATCCTTGAAGAGGGAAGTAGGATGACTTTCTCAGAAAGGCTGTTAGAGATTTAAATTATTCATTAGAGAGGTGTTCTTCAGTTCAGGGAGTCCCATTTTGGCCTGTGACAGAAGCTTACTGGATTCACTGCTCTCACAGTGCCAGCAAGCACCAGTTTCTTGCCAGAAGGCAATAAATGGGTTATGTATTAAGGATGAATTACAGACATCAAATTTTGGCAGAATGAAGAACTAAATTGAGCCATGGTTTTCCTTGTTTTCCGTCTGTAACTACCATTTTTACCCAGAAATTTTCAAATGCATGATCTTATTGAGCATAAAATTATTCTAAACATTTACTTAATGATTTATTGAATATTTATATACAAGTAAAGATTATTAATTAAGTAAAGATTATTAATATATAGGCTCTGCTTTCAAGAAAATTGTAGTCCAGATACTTGAGTTGGTTAGATAAGACGTTGTGGGAAATCCAGAGTCCAGAGTCCATTCCCAAATCAACTTCTTCAAGGGGAAAATAAATTTATTCTTTTTTTTTTTTTTTTTTTTTTGAGACAGAGTCTTGCTTTGTCGCCCAGGCTGGAGTGCAGTGGAATGATCTCGGCTCACTGCAACTTCTGCCTCCCGGGTTCAAGCAGTTCTCCTGCCTCAGCCTCCAAGTAGCTGGGACTACAGGCACCCACCACCTGCTAATTTTTGTATTTTTAGTAGAGACGGGGTTTCACCATATTGGCCAGGCTGGTCTTGAACTCCTGACCTTGTGATCCGCCCGCCTCAGCCTCCCAAAGTGCTGGGATTACAGGTGTGAGCCACTGCGCCCGGCCAAGAAATTTATTCTTTTAACTCAAATATGTTAATTCATTCAAGCGAAACTTAAGAATGCTTGCTATCTGCTAGGCACTGTTGTAGGTGCTGAGAAGCTGAGAATATGATGGTGAACAAGACAGACAAAGGTCCTTCCTTTTAAGGATATTACTAGAGGGGGAAATAGGCAATGAACAAGTATAAAGGGACTGGAGCAGGTATGGGAAGCAGTATTAGGGTGGTCAGGAAATGCCTCCTCGGGGAGATGACACTGGGGCTGAGACCTACACCATGAGAAGGTGCTGGCACTGTGGTGATTTGGGAGAGGGATGTTTTCTCAGGCACGAGCACTAGCAAGTGTAAAGGCTCAAAGGCTGGAATAAGCATGTTTAAGGAACAGCAAAGCAGCGGCTGTACTGGCTGTAGGGTGGTGAATGATGAGGGTATTGGTATATGAAATGAAATCAGAGAGCTAGGCAGGGGCCAGATTGTATCGGCCTTCACATTCTTTTTTAAAATGTAGTGGGAAGCTATTCGAGGTGTTTTAAACAGGGCAGTGCCATATGTTTTAAAGATCCCTTTGGCTATTGCGTGGGGAACGGATTGTAGGAACAGGTGGAAACCAGTTGGATTGTAGTATGTAGTCCAAGATGGCTGCACTAGACTAGTAGCAGAGAGATGGAGAGCAGTGGACAGAAGCTAGCTGATAGATTGATGTAGGTGAAGAGAAAAGAATCAAGAAAGAACCCTGTTTCTTTTGGTTTGAGCTCCTGAGTAGCTCAGATGTCCACTGAGCAGCTACAGCGTGCCGTGCCAGAACTGTCCTAGGCCATTTACTCATGGAGAGCTCCACTTCCAACAGACAGTTTCTTCAGTCACTCACCTCCTTTTTGGCAGGGTTTACATCCTCAGGTAGCTCCTGATTCTGGTTTTTCAACAGAACTGCTATAGGGTAATATTTTGACTCACTGTCAATAGAATTCACGGAGAGGGTTGCATTCTTCATGTCCTAGGTAAGATAAGATAAGAATGTAGGCACAGGGAAAAGACTCCTCAGTGTCTGTATGGTTACAGTTCTAAATGTGTGTAATATTTAACATTTTGACTTGTGCCACTTCACCCTCTATAATCATCTTTCAGAGCAATGGTCCCCAAACCTGGCTGCATGTCAGAATCATCTGGGAATAGAAAATATTCAGATTTTGGCCGGGCGCGGTGGCTCAAGCCTGTAATCCCAGCACTTTGGGAGGCTGAGACGGGTGGATCACGAGGTCAGGAGATCGAGACCATCCTGGCTAACACGGTGAAACCCCGTCTCTACTAAGAAATACAAAAAACTAGCCGGGCGAGGTGGCGGGCGCCTGTAGTCCCAGCTACTCGGGAGGCTGAGGCAGGAGAATGGCGTGAACCCGGGAGGCGGAGCTTGCAGTGAGCCAAGATCCGGTCACTGCGCTCCAGCCTCGGCGACAGAGTGAGACTCCATCGCAAACAAAACAAAAAAAAAAAAAATTAATTTATTATTTATTTGAACTTAAATAAAGAACTTAAATGCCCAGTGATGAAGGCTGATTAAAAAATTTATGATACGGCCGGGCACGGTGGCTCAAGCCTGTAATCCCAGCACTTTGGGAGGCCGAGACAGGCGGATCACGAGGTCAGGAGATTGAGACCATCCTGGCTAACATGGTGAAACCCCGTCTCTACTAAGAAAATACAAAAAAAACTAGCCGGGCGAGGTGGCGGGCGCCTGTAGTCCCAGCTACTCGGGAGGCTGAGGCCGGAGAATGGCGTGAACCCGGGAGGCGGAAAGACAAAATTTGCTATTTGTCGTTCACTGTAATAGTTTTGACAAAATCTTAGAAAAATAGCATTCTCATTGCTGATAGGGATATAAATCCATGAAAACTTCCTGGGACCAATTTGAAAGTATACTTCAAAAGCCTTAAAAATATGTATTTATTGTGATTTAACAGTAATAGTACTAGGAATTCTTCCTTTAAAAAATGGGTAGGGGGGTCAGGAGTGGTGGCTCGAGCCTGTAATCCCAACTCTCTGGGAGACCAGGGTGGGAGGACTGCTTGAACCCAGGAGTTCAAGACCAGCCTAGGCAACACAGTGAGACCCTATCTCTGTAAAAAAATAAAAAATATATCCGGGGAGGTGGCGGGCGCCTGTAGTCCCAGCTACTCGGGAGGCTGAGGCCG